>NC_069365.1:90335543-90645108 GCF_021730395.1 Mercenaria mercenaria
TAAATCACTCGTGTTACGCACCAATGATATCATAATTATGCATCAGAACTCCTGTCTATATAAATTGGAATGTTTTATTTTTAAATCATACTATTATTCATATCAATACGAAGTTATTATTTTAACTTAGTATTTCAATATATAAAGAGTCGCTAAAATGTAAATACATAACCTGCATGAAGGCCAATACAAAATAAGAAAGACAACAAAATATTCGTGTATTGAATTTATACATATATTAATTGCAAAAATATAAATCAATTTATATATGAAACTGAACAATTCAAAACATATATAGAATGGAGGAGAACTTTGTTCATATACCAGTATAATTCCTGAAAAAGAACAAATAGTTATGCGCTCGTGTAGGTGTGTATAAACATAAAGCAATTTGTAACATTTAACAAATAGATTTCATTCCTACTAACATGAAATACCAAAACGTTCCTAAAGCTAACATGATTGAAAGATCCTATCGACCACACTGGCAGAGTTTGATGTAAGAGTTGAAAGACAGACTGATTAATTACAAAAAGGAAACGAAATATCGTTTCCTAAGAGAGAGACTGCGTAATAAGAAATCTATTGGGAAATAAATACGTCCTCAGATCTAGATAAAGTGAAAAGACTCTACGTGTAAAGACTAAGCGAAAGATAGTTGTATTTCATATATGAATAAGCACTTTATCAATCTGTTCTGCAATGAACTGATGTCATTCTATATTGAAGTGCCGACGCTCATGTGAGAAAACAGAACTGCGTTTTTATTTTGAAACGTTTGCTTCTTAGCAGACATACAGTTTTCATTGTATAAAGTTAACACGTCATATCTTTCCAATGAAAGTTTTGTTGTCTTTTGTTTAATTTACTTAAAGTATTCATCTCATATTAAAAACATCGGATTTCCGGAAGTACTTTCACTAAATGGCGATGGCTATCGGGAAGCATTCATTAAATGGTTGTTTCACTGTATACCTATTGACTGATAGGCAATCAGGCTGCGCCGAGGTTAACCTGTGATTTTCACCATTTGAGGTTTTAGGCTCCTTCCAATATATGCAAATAATATACTTACACTCAATCCGGTGTTGGGGCAAGAGGATGATTCACATGCCATTACCCCTCGTGACCGACTTAATCAAACCGAATCTGCTACAATTTTGCTTGGCTGCGTTCTACGTTTCCAAACTATTGTGTATATATTCTAGAAAGAACTTCCAGAGAAGAAATGTTTGGTACTAGACTCATTTTATTTATTTAATTACACTAAAGTACAAATCGAGGGCTCGGAGCGAAACTAGTCTAAGTGTATATAGAAATAGAAGCAGATAGACAAGTTTCGCTCTGAGCCCTCGACATGGTAAATAAACATTACTAGTATAACATATATTTTATATATAGCCTGTAGTTTGAGTTGTAAAATAATGTCTTTGTGATTTTTAGCAATAAATGAAACAAGGAGAGATACTCTTGTCGCAGTTGTGGGTCAGTTCAATCGTCTATACTCCATTGTAACTGATCATCTCCGAATCCCATACTTCATTACGTCAACAGTACCACGTAACGAACTTCAATCCCCTTTCCACATCCAGATGATTCCAGACTTACAAATGTATACAAGAGCTATTCGAGATTTGTTTCAGCATTACGGGTGGCAGAATGCGGGTGTTCTTTATGACACTGAGCATGGTACGAAGTTTCTGTTCTTCAAAGTCTGTTACCATCAAATTAATGTCTGTTATATTATTCTATGGTTAGTGCTTAAAATTAACAATGAATGAATAACTGACAAAAACCTCTTGATTACTTTTGATTTGATGCAAAATAATCGACCTTTAAACGATTACTTGCCGCATTTTGGCTGTCTGGCGGCTTACAGTAACTTCTTATATTTAGCTTCCATACTCAAAATAATCCTACAATAAACATTTCACAATTTTTCTAATATTTTCTTTACATCAGGATCCTCATTGGCTGCTTTGATGATGGAACATATAAACGGTAAACGTGATCTGTACGATATACGTGCATACGACGTCCAGCGTAATTCATCTGCCGATGTTGTTCGATGGGCATTGAAGGACCTTAGAAGAAAACTTGTTTCAAATTTCCTTGTTATATGCTCACCCAAAATTGCTGATGTTGTTATGACTCAGGTAAGTCTGTTTTCTCAAAAAGCATTATCTCTACAGGTCGGTTCAACCTACCTCTCTAGTCTTTAAGCGTCATTCAAAATTTAGTGTTTAAACATACCTGCCACCTGAAAGAAGAAATGTTTCCTTTAGCAAGATCAGATTATCCGTTACAACGACAATGATGAGCTTGGTGTCATTAAATTAAGTTAAACGTGATTATATAACAAATATGCATTTGATATCGCATTATAACGCCTACATAGGATAGAAAATTTGGGCCGACGTACGCTGTATCATTGCTACAGAAAGCAGGAAATTATTTTTAGTCACATTGTAATGCCAATATAACGTGTTCCAAAACCCCATTGCTTTTCGTCCCGTAGGACAGTTTTCTTTTCAGTAAGTGTACTTAATATGGTCCACAAAAATGAAAAATGAAAATTTCCAAGAGGGAGCTCAGCGTGTGATGATGGAATATTTTTAATTCAGGAAATGTTTCAAGCCATTTCTATAATTGAGTTATCAACCGTTATGTATTACTTAATCCATCGTTAAATTGAATAAACATTAATTATGACAAGGACATAAGTGAAGGTTGTCATTTTTATTTTACTTTGATCTGACACTTTCTTGTGGAATTTTTATTAGTTATAGAATTACGGGGATTAGTTCTGATTTGTGTTCAGTGTTCCGTGAAATTTGTTATCTGATTGTCTATTGCCAGAAATTAAATTAAATAATACTGTACATTAGATATTAGCTCATGGCATGACTACGCATCATTGCTCAAACATTTCAATTAGAGACGTTGTTTCTGTTGTTTTATTTCATACTGCTTAGAAATTTTATATAAATCTCAACTTTAACAAGACCTGTCCGTAAGACAGCCAATGCTCGATTATTTGAATTGTCCCAGAAGCTGGAATAATACCATAAATGTTACAATATCTCTAGAGTTTCAATCCAGTACCTACATCAGTTTTGGAGCGGCAGAACTTACATACACATCTTTAACCAGAAGTTTTTAAGTTCAAAATGTGACATAATTTTGCAAAATACATGTCAGAGTTGATACTATGACCTAGTTTTATAAACCTGACGAAACGTGTGAAGTTTCAATTCAACATTTGCATTAGTTTTCGAGATAGTAACGTGCATGCAAAACCTTAACAGGATTTTCTAAGTCCTAAAGGGGACATAATGTGTCCACAATAAATCCCAGAGTTATGGGACTGGATGCTATCGCTAGTTTTTGAGACAGTAACTTGCATGCAAAAAGTTAACCAGAATTTTCTTAGTCAGAATTAGGGTATAAGTTGACCAAAATATATGTCAGATTTATGGAACGTGATCCTATGAGGTTGGTTATTGACCTAGAAAAAGAAGAAAATAAGTGTCAAAGCTATATGCATTTGAATAATAACTATATGAACTTGCATGTACGATTTTAATCATGATTTACTACGACCAAAGGGGGCATAATTTGGCCAAAATGCATGTCAATGTTATGGGACTTGGTGCTATCACCCAATTTTATAACCCCCGAAGACACGTATGAAGTTTCAATATCTGCATTAGTTTTGGAGTTAGTAATTTGCATGCAAATCTTTAACCAGTATTTTCCAAAAGGGGTTATAATTTGGCTAAAATACGTGTCAGAGTTATTGTAATTGACCCAGTGATGTTGGTACTTGACCTAGAAAAAAGAAAAAAATAAGCTTCAAAGCTACATGCCTTTAAATGACAGCTATACGTACTTGCATGCAAACCTTCAACCAAGGTGATACGTCGACGCTGACGCCAGGGTGAGTAGAATCTTTGAATAGTCGAGCTAAAAATTCGTTGTTAAGGAATTTTAGATTAGTTTGAATGTTTATTCAGTGTATTAAATTATCATTGAAACATAGAAGAGAAAACATGGAGGAAATTGTAGATAAACAACAAGTCAACAAATAGATTTATATGGCACCACATTTGTTCACCAAAATAAGTTTGTACTTTATTGATATGAGTTCATACAAGGCGTCTGAATACAGAAAATATATGTCTGAAAATGCTAAAGGTTGCTTTTTGTTTTTGTTGATTCAATGCACTGCATATCTAAGAAGGACTTGAATTATAATATATAGATTTCTTCATCACTGGTTGCTTCTCGCCTAGATTAGAGACTCAGACGCAATGCAAAGAAATATATAATAGATGGAAAAAGAAAGAAAAAGAAACAGTGACAGGGCAATATAGTCCGAAACATAGGGCTTCAGTTCAAAAAACATAACATTGAATTATTAATAAAATGTCTGAAAACATCCCATTGGCTGTATTGAGTTATGTTAGTTAATAGAGTTCGTAATAATCGTAGCAAAGCTGTTTAGCAAGTGCTCATACATAACCAATTTCATCTTTGTTAAACGTTATCAACAACTACGTATTACTTGAAGCATTTTGATCTAATAAATATTAATTGTTGACAATAACAATGAGGCAAAGCACATATTTATTCTCATTCGGACGGGTCTTTATTTATATGGGACATGAATATCCAGATTGGTTCTGCATATGTTGAGTGTTGCGTAATTCGTTACTTTGTAGTCATGTCTCATATAAACGTGATATATATAATACTAGCTTGTGTTAGGAAAACGTATCATTGATCATGCACCGGTATGCAAAAAAGAACCAACTTTATGGAAATGATTATACAGTTCAAAGTTGCTGCATGCGTCATTGGGAATAATAATCTGATCTTCCAGATATAGTCCTAGACTCAATGTGTATTCAATGTAAATAAGACCAAATATAATTATTTTAATTTGAACAGATTCTTAGATTGCTAACATGTTGTTCACTAGGCCACTGTATTTGTTTACCATAATGATTGTGTCTTTTATTGTGATAAATTGACAGAAGCCGTCTAAATATAGCAAACTGAATTGCAATTGTAAAGCACTGAAGGCTTGGGCTAATTGAATCTCTTTAGTACAATCAAACCGAATCTGTTATTATTTTGTTTGGTTCCAAGGGATATCCTAATCAATTTTCTCAACAGCTGTCTGTGTTTTGCGGCGGCCATAAAACGTCTCTATATGCTTGGATAATTAAAAGATATGCTTCAAATAAATTCCTAAAATAAATAAACGTAAGACAAAATACGCTTTGATAAAAAGCTCTATCCATACTGTGAAACAGACATAACAAAATCAGAATTGCTTTGGTCCTCTGCAAATATCTAGGACGTTAATAACCTGACCTAAGATATTGAGGCGCACTAGTTTCTATTATCATATCATAAACTGTTCCTTTATACATATAGGGCATCTTACATAATTGTATTTTCACACTGAATTTATTAAACAAGTTCAACTGAATAATAAAGTTTAAGTCTCTGCCGAGCATTTTATAATTTGAGCCGTGCCATGAGAAAACCAACATAGTGGGTTTGCGACCAGCATGGATCCAGACCAGCCTGCGCATCCGCGCAGTCTGGTCAGGATCCATGCTGTTCGCTAACAGTTTCTCTAATTGCAATAAACTTTGAAAGCGAACAGCATGGATCCTGACCAGACTGCGCGGATGCGCAGGCTGGTCTGGATCCATGCTGGTCGCAAACCCACTATGTTGGTTTTCTCATGGCACGGCTCATTTGTGTTCAACGAGCTTAATACGTTCATCGCGGAAAATACAAAATTAATGTATTTCTCATAACATTGTTTTCTGCTAAAACATCGAGATCACTTTTTTCTTTCCTTCTTTACAGACATGTCTATCAGACAACGCCCTTTTTACTTGCGGTGACGTCAATTCAAACGGGATATTTCACTAGTATAATAGCTAAATTGTTCTATTTCACACACACGGCGCCTAAATGTGATTAATATCGTTTATTTAGAATGGATATTTATTAAAAATTGAAGCAGTTTTTAAACCGATTTATTTGTTTGAATTTATTGCAATCATATGACATTGGGCGTCTGAATGCAGAAAATTATCTTTCAGCCTGAGTGCATGACGACCTTTGCATCCAGAAATGTAATTATTTTTGCAGATTTGCATTTATCGAGTATTTCGCAAAATCACAGGCGACAATACTTAATATGATTACGAACACAGTCGGAATGAAGCAACATTTGCGGCGACATACTACCTTTTCCTATTTAAGGACTCGCATGTGTGCGCATATAATTACATTGATATAAGTTTTCTTTGTTGCAATTTCTGAAATACTGAAGCATCGTTATGAATCCCTAGTAATGGAGAAATATAGTGCGTTTTGCCCTGTCCGCAATGTATGGTAAAGTTTTATTCACAATAATTAAAAGTTCGCAGCAAGTGTTCATCAGGATTGAAATTTATGAGATGAAATTTCGAAGAATTTTATGTTCGCTTTCAAGTCCTCGTATGATAATTAAATATGTGTGACACAAATATTAACAATAAGACGGTTATTTTGCAGACATGCGGACGGAAAGTCAAGGTCAAATAAAAAATCAAACATAGATAGTGTATAGAATGAAACATAAATGTTCGAATGAAAAAATGCTTGCATGTAACCTCATTTATAAAACTGTTTTTGAAACAGAACATTATACAGCAAATTTGCAGCAGGAACGGCATGTTTGAGTCTGATCATAAGAGGTAATGGAATTTGCAACGTCTCATGCGCACCGTTACGTCCAAGTGGCTTAAATGGAACTTATTAAATGAGGTTTTAAGCAGAAATACTGCCAAGCAAAATAGACTCGGGTTTATTAAGATCTCATAAATCGATTGTGTGTCACGTTCTTGGCTAAGTTCACTTTATTTGAAAATTGGACGAATGTTTACTTAGGCTTGAATACTAAAATCTCATCTTTTTCCACTATAAATATGTGTATTTTTGCATTTTAGGCCTTGTACCTGAGTCTCCTATCCCGTCCAAATAGTTGGCTCATTGTTACCCTGGTAAGTAGCCACTTGAGAGATAAAATACTTTAGTAGCATCTACACAAGATATCATCAAGAGTAGAGCGAGTGCAAAAAGTAAATATCTTGTGTAAACATAAATATACAAACCATCTAATTGCAACTGCGAACGAAATGTAGCAGAATTATTATAGATGTGTTAATTAACTACAATGCAATAGCGAAAGTGCTGATGCGAATGAATCAAATGAAACATAATGTATTAATCACTACAGTAAGATATAAAAGTTACCCGAAATATGATTTGGTAAAACTGAATACAAAATGCACTAGCTCTAGGACTGTAGAATTAACACATAAGAAATCCATTTAGTGTCTTTTGAGAGAACATTTGATACATAACAAACAGAGTAACATGGCAGTGAATATCTCGTTTATCTCTTCTGATGACAAATAATTTGCATAAAATGCCGTGTTACCTTTCAATATTTCTCTTTTGACATAAAATCTACGGAGATTAAATTTGAAATGAAACGGTAATTACTTCTGTTTTTGTTATATTCTTATTAACGTGATAGGTCCATTTAATGTTGTAATGACAGATTGATGTTGTGATGCAGTGTTCCGGTCCACTTTTTGTAATTAAAAAATATTTAGGCTCGTAAACGTACATTGTGCTTTTATTGTAAATAAAATGCCATAGACTGAATTTACTATTCTTGTATGATATACCAAGTAATTATTACATGCCAATATTCCCGTGACCTCATCTATAATTACAATAACAAGTGTAATTGAAAAAAATGCCGATGGCACATGTTATCTCCCGCCGCAATTTCTACAATCTGAAATGTACTTTACGTTACATTAGACCCTTTACAGACATGTTACGGTATTGTAGTTAATCATTTTTTCCTTTAAAATGATAAATAGGATTGTTTACATGAATTGCAGTTAGAATTTACTCAAATGTAAAAACGATTAGAATGGTATTTCATCTGCGATATCGCAGGACATTGTATATTGTGGAACATGTCAAAGTAATTAATCTTTTATGGTTTTATAACTTCCGTAAACTAGAGTTTAAGTTATCTTCGCTATTACTTTAAACTTACAGGGTTCAGGAGATATAGAAATGTCGCAATATATAGACTCTAGAGCCAACCTTACACTTCTTCGCCTTATGGTAGATCCCCAAACACCCCACTGTGCCTTGCCAGACAGCGAAATTAGCCTTACAAAAGCTCTTTACTATGATGTATTTAGAATTATAAATGGAACTAATGATGTTAAGGTGTCAGATGATGATAAAGATAAAATATCCCGCTCAGATCTTCGCCGACAAGTCAGGACGGTAAGATTTCTAAAATTTTACTTATGCTATGTGAAAAAAATGTTTGCTTCAAGATATGTGTCAGTAAATCAAAGTGGTTTTCGTCATTTAGGGAACCGTTCATATCTGTACTGAAAACCCATTCAAAGTAATTTCTTTCAGAATTCAATGTGTTACATTAGCGGAGTTACAACATTGTAAAGTTTAGACAGGTTTGACTAAGGCACACGTTTACAAAGTATTAATTTGATCCCAACACGACTTTTGGCTGGCAGTGCAACCTTGATAGCAATATAGAACATTTTACAAAGGTTTCCAAATAGCCGTTCGTTTCAGAACAGCTTATATATTTGGTACTAGTTATGTAATGCAACTACTTGCAAAGTCGGCGTCATTTCTAGGACTTATGTATGGAAAAACAACATCTATATACTGAGCTGTTCGTGTTTAAGCATCCTGTTACTGAATCTACAAAATTGTTGTTTGCATCATTTGCTGGTAAAATGAAGTTATTTTCAAGTGAGAAATTTTATCATTTTCGCCCTTTCTACATATGTGCGTCAAAGTAATTATATGAGATATTTATATTTTGCAATGCAAGCAGATAGATATCAATGGTTGTACCGGTCCTCTCAATTTCACTCGACAAGGAAGTCGCAACGAAACCTATCTACAGATGATTGCACTGGAGGGTCTCGTAAACGGAGCGGTAAGTGTCATTGCTTCACTTTTATGTAACTTCTTTCAAATATCTGAGCCGTGTTGTGAATTTACTTGTACATTTCCGTACAACATTTATATTTCCTCTGTCAAGCTTTACCAATAACCAGAATATTTGTGTTTTGAGTTTAGTGACCAGATCTTATATGCAAACTTGTCTGTTTAATTTTAAGATTAAGCCAAAGATCAGCTAAACAAAAATTGTAGATTTAAGAATTGTTTTTTTAAACATTAATAGCACAGATGTTGTGTAATACATATATTTATTTTTTTGTAATTTTATGAAATTAGTGTTTTTTTATTATTCTGAATTATTCTATTTCCGTTTGAATTAAATAATTGGTAATTTTACACAATTTTCACAATCATATCAAGTTATTTTCTATATAGCACCATTAAAGCACATAAGCAACAGTGTTTGAAAGGTTGATATGTTTAAATGTTCAGTGTCGTCTACACTGGCACTTTTGTCACACAAGTACTGCAAATTTAATTATTGTAAGACACGGGTTTATAAGTATGATTTTGTTAAACATTCATTGAAAGGTACATGTTTACAAGTTTGAATATTTTTGTAATATCTGAACAGATTGAAATCTCCACGTAATATTTTATGTTGAGTACACTATCCACACGGAGAGTAAACATATAGAGGTCATTTGCGCAATATGCTTCTTTTTCGCTTGAATACTTCATGACTTCATGCACGAAATCGATAATACACTTTTCTTAGTGAAGACTGTATCTCGGCAAGATTTCCAAACGAGGAAAGAATATTCAGTACTGTTAGGAATGATGTCTACACTTGTAGCGCCGAAATTAATCATATGAATTCCAATAACAACAGCTAGCATTTCTTTTCGTATAAAAAGAAACAGGAGTGCATACTAAATTTATATTGAACAGTATTTGATAAAGTAGTTATTTTTGTTGCTTAATTGATCCTTTTGGATATTCATTTGGAACGGTTTCTCAGCAACGAAAGTTACGTTTGATGATAATGATAATTTATTGTCCTGTGTCCTGATTGATTATTTGTATAGTGAAGAAACACTTTATTGCCTTTTGAATAAAACATATAAGCCATATAAACAGTGATATTTCTCAGTAACGAACAATTTTCTGTTTTTACAGAGAGCTTTTTTGACTCTGGTAATTTGATTAAAATGCATTAGTTAATTGTGTTTACTCACTGGAAGTTTTGTATATACCGATATCAATGTGTAACCGTGTCGGTGAAATGACTTGCTATGCATTTTATTTTGTTTTTTATGATAGCACGTTTAACAGTATAATGATACTGACGTCATTATGACATTTTGAAGTTTTTCTAAGTTTATCCAAGCTATGCCCTTTTATAATAGATTTTACAAACACTGAATTACAGAGTGACTGGATAATGTCGGTAATTATCATTAATTGAAACATTTGTTTATATTTTTATATGCAGTATTATGTAACATTTTGTATGATACATAAGTGTCATTATATTTTACTATTACATATCTAAATATTATATTGATTATTTATACATGTAATAATACTAAAACGGCACAATATATCTGAAATGTGTACGCATAATCACTCTTCACTTTTATTGCTTGATATATTTTTCAAATATTTAGCAACATCGTTTATATCATTCTCAACTAACCTTACTTTATAAAGAATAATTCTATATAAATCATATAACTGATGCATTTTATTCTATTTTCACTTTAATCCTTCCCGTTCTTATTTCCTTGCTGTCCTCAAATAGAAATTTTTCGAAAATATATCTTGTAGTTTCTATTCTGTTATCTCTAATACTTCATTTTCCTAAGTATGTATTATGTTCTATTATGTTCTTTGACTCTGTATTTTTAATAAAGGGATTCAATGCGTTGTGGGAGACAAAATCCCACTTGGATGATGATTTTAGACCTTGGCTTGTCAAACTGGTAAATCATTGGAATGTATATAACTATATATATATACCATGCATATATCATAATATTTTCAGACTTGTAAATGTCCTTTTTTACATGTAATGTAGCCTGCTTGTACATTTGTGACTTTATCGTTGGTGGTGATTTAATACTTTCTTAACTGCTGGACGCACGACGCAAATTACGGACATTCAGAACAATATGCAACAAAACAGTTATTTAGTTAAGTACGATAACTCTGATTTCTAGCACTATATACCTACCAAACTTCGTCCAAATCGCATTATGTAAAATGTATTTTAATTCAGTTTTTTCACACAGAGTGGAATGGAGATTTTTAAAAACATGTGTATTTTAAAACATGTCGAAACATCTCGTTGTGCGTTCAGCAAACAGAACATTGATTTGTAAATTTGCGTTCTATTAAATGTCTGGTGAGCAAGTGTGTTTGTTCTCTGTATCTTATCCGAAGCTTCTAGAAATGGAGTAACTCAAAGCCTGTGATGTTTATCAGTAGTTTCACGGAACTACATATGAAGTATGAATCTGTATATGTACTGAAATAGTTCGAACGCTATATAACGCTTACGTCATATTGTGTGATTAATTCTTAACTTGTCAGTATATTTGTAAATCGCGTGCTTACTTTCCTAAACACTTTATTGTACGTACAATTGTCTGTCTTTCAATATAAAACAAATTTCTAGTGCGATAAACCCATGAACAGTGTGTTGGTGTTGTTTTGTCGAATTGTAGTGTAATGTTTTGTGTAAGTCGTGTACGTTGGGTGTATTCCTGCTCTATTGTCGTTCACACCGTGTGCATTTTTTCTCAGTAGTTACACTTGTCTGCTCTATCACCATTTTCTAGACGTGCCTTAAGACCGTCCCTTATTACATCATTACTACATCATATAATTTACAATTATGTTTAAATAACTGAATATAATATGTCAGCGAATTCAAAACTATTGAACAACACCTTTCCAAATACACGGTGAACTTATATAGAGAGGGATTAAAACATTTTTATGCGGTTTCCGACTTGTCAAATCTCGTCATTACAATTTACATATATTATTTTCTGAAATGAATCGAAGATAATATGACCGTATATCTAGATTGATTGCTAATATTTTCGAACGTTGCAACTCCTGTTCCAGAATTTCCAAAGGTTGCTCGCCTATGGTCGCCATACATCAAGACTACTTGTTCCGTTACCATCATGACAACTTTTGTCTGTGATCATTATATTTGACAAATGCGTAATTCAGTACGAGCCGAGTTCTCATACTATATAAAAATTATCACGAAATTTCAGAAAACCATTAAACTAAATTTCCTGACACGGACCATGTGTTACAAATGATATCCTTTAGAATATCTATACATATTAGTAAGAATGGGACATATAGTCACTACAAGTACAATTAAATGTTACAAAAATTGTTTTCAGGTGAACCTCATGAGTTACATTATAATTTTTGTTTTACTATTGTAACAGTTTCATTTTCAATTTTTCTTTGGTATTTTACATGTTAATTACTAATACCAGTAACAAGGTAGAAAATGACTTATCTAAAAATGATTATTTTATTAACACGTGACTAGTTACGTATGTGCCTAATACATAATACAAACCGTCTTTATGTATAACTGTAATAAGTTTACAATTTGTTATGTTGTTGCAGTCCGGAACATGGTATAGCGGGGGAGACAAGTTGGAGAAACGAGTACAACCATCAAAGACTTACAGTACGATGCTATTAAAAAACAATGACATATTTGCAGATAGAATCCTAAGAATAACAACACTCATCGTATGTATTTTCTAATAAACATATTATTGTATCTAAATCTTAGAATTTTACTAATTACTAGTATTCTGAGGATGATGTCCTATACCACACTTTATTTAACTTGGTGGCTGGACAAATATTATTTATTTTAATTAAAATGTACCTAACTTTGTTTAGAATGTCAGTATATTTTTCCTGCTCATTATATTTGATGATTAGTCAGAACTAACCATTACCTGGTCTGTAGAAACGAGAAGGTGAAAACCTTAAACAATATTTTTCCTAGATTTTCGTTGTGAGGATAATTGATAATTGTAATGAATAAATTTGACTGTAACTTTATAGGAACCGCCTTTCGTTCAGTGGAAAAACAAAACACCAGAGGAAGGCTTGGCAATGGGAAATGAAAAGTTTGAAGGGTTTTGCAAGGACATTATAGACGAGATTGCAAAAATGCTTAATTTCAAATATAACTTGACAGTCGTACCTGACCGGAAGTTCGGGAGTTTAAAACCTCCACCAAGGTACTGGACTGGAATGGTCAGGCACTTGCTAGATGATGTAAGTAGATCTAATAGTAAGTCATGCGAATAGGAATTTTGGTTTTGTTTTTATAGCTTGTTTGTTTGTCTCAGCTCAGAAGTGGGATCAATACAGTCATTATATAGCAAATATAAATGTAATATTGATCATTTAATCATCATAATATGCCATTCTCTTTGCCTGCTTCAATGAAAAGTAACGGTGTTTTTGAACTATGGCGGAAAGGTGGAAAACAATTCTGGTAAAAAACTTTTGCGGTTTATTCGACTGTAAATAACACTTTTTGTTATCAACATACATATGCTACATTTTCATACAGAAATAATTTACATAACCGGGGTAGAGGTTCTTAACTAGTTATTTGTAATATTTTAGTAATCTACAAGCTGTTGAAAACACCTCACTTTAAAGCTGTCGATGCTGTGCTTTAAATGTATTGCGAATGTGTGTTTTGCAAATATTGTGTTACTTTATATGCTTTAAAAGATATCTTCGGATAGATTTCATATTCACTATAACAACAACAGTTTGTACCTTTACAACATTTCTTCGTACTTAATGTTGTTTTATTTTATGGTCATTTGGAATCATTGTGAGCATTCAGATATTTCCGAATAATAGAGTTCTAATGCGCCGGTGAAATGGCTTTAAGGGTTGTTATATATTTCATTACCATAGACAAGCTCAATCAAACAGGTGCTTGTTTGCGTTTCACGCATCCGAAGGATCTTCTTACGATTTTTTTTATTCATCAAACCGAGTTTTCTAATATTTTGCTTTGTTGCGCTCTATGCTTCAAACGAATCTCTCATGGATGTTTTAAATCTACATAGCTTTTGCTACTGAATTACAGAAAATTGTGGTGGATTTGAACGCGATACAGTTCAATTTCGCATAAGACATTTGTTTACTAACTCGGTTTATGGTGGCCGACTTAATAAAATTCACATTCACATAGATACATTTTGGATGTCGAAGCCAAGGAATTGGGTCAAATAAACATAGAAGATACTGTTGCGGTTTTGAAACCAACTTTATAATACGGGAAGTACATAACGTCATAACGAAATAATTGTATGCTCACGATAATTCCAAAGGACCAGAGAATAAAACAAAAAGTCAATGTTTATTGAAGTATAAAACGTTAAAAGAAAATATATGTTTTAAAACAATTTTAATAATTGATTTGTCTATATTCTTTGCCATTCATTCAAATAAGACGGTTATTCAATATCAAAATGCATTCGCCAAACTAGCTTTTACGGAAGACAGAACTAATATAAATCTGATACAATACGTTGTAGGCTGATTCTTCGCCAACAAGACACTTTGAACAGGATCCGTTGATTTGTATAACCTATAATTTGTAACATATATACGCTCTTTTCCTCGACAGAAAGCCGACGTTGCATTGGCGCCATTCAGTATAACACCGGAGCGAAGTGCAGTTGTTGACTTTACAAAACCCTTTATGACAAAAGGAACAAGTGTTGTAGTGCGAAAGCCTGAGAGGAGCGTTTGGCCATTTCAGTTTTTGTCTCCATTGTCTAAAATTGTATGGATTGCCATATTTCTTTCATTCGTATTCATTGGGCTTTTTCTCTTCGTAGTGACTAGAATTACAAACGACGATCAAACGGATTTTAGGGATGACTTAAAAGTTAGCTTCTGGTACGTGTGGGGAACACTGCTGAGAGCAGATCTTTCGGGCTCGCCACTTGCAATGAGTGGGAGAATCATCAGCGCTACTTGGTGGTTTTTCAGTTTGATAATTATTTCTATATACACTGCTAACTTAGCGGCATTTCTAACCATATCAAATGCACATATACCAATCAGTTCAGCCGCAGACTTGGCTAATCAGGACGAATATAATTACGGCACAGTTGAAGATGGTCAAATAGAGTCATTTTTCAATAACACTAATATTAGCCATTATCAACAAATGCGTGCATATATGATCATATATAACCCTGATTCAAAAGTAAAAAGAGTTGAACATGGATTTGCACGCGCTATGAAGGAAAAATATGCATTTATCTGGGACTCACCAACTGTGAGACATGAAACAGCAAATAACTGTGACCTTATGGAGATAGGGACTCCATTTGATTTGAAAGGATATGGAATTGCTACACAGAAACATTCAAAATATTCCGAACCGTTATCAATGGCTGTGTTAGCGCTGAATGACAATGGAATCCTGTACAGGCTGGAGGGAAAGTAAGTCAACATTCTTTTTGCCATTTTGAGGTTGACTTTTTTTGTAAGTTTATTTATATCAGTTGATATTTTGTCTCCATTTTGTTTTGAAAATAGGTTATATTTTGACATTATTTTGTAACTTTATGTATCACTAATAGTTATATATATATAATGGTTTTGGATGTTGCAGTTGATTAATTGTTTTAATATAAAGTATCATGACATCGAAATTCAGTACCTACAGATAATATATAGATTCTCGTTTTTTATCAGTTACTTTAAATCACATAATAATTATTCTGACACGACCCAATTTATTTTTCTGTCAAGCATACAAGATTAAACCTGTGTTATTATGCAAATTAACCCCTGTTTGTACGTCATGATTATAAGGTCATAGGCGGTGTGCTGGAGAAAGAAAACCGCACAAAAACAAGCAATTATGCAGTGGGTGTGGTCCAGGATGAAAATAATAGAAATAGAAATAAAATATCTCAAACAGAACAGTGCTTTTCTTGAATATAATCATTGTTTGTTGTTCCGACGTGTATCATATCATGAAGACGCATCCCTGGCATATGAAATCAAAAGAATGTTTTATTCAACTACAAATCACAGTTTTGGGTTATATCAATTCTTAAACAAAAGTGTCACTCTTGCCCTTAAGTTTATGAATGGAATTTTTTACAATGATAATCTCAAATTTAATATTGATAAATCATGTGATTTGATATATCATGTAATTTTATACCTGCTTGCTTATAAATTGCTGTTTCAGGTATGTCAAGAAGTAAATTTTACATAGGGCCTAGCAATATAATCTTATAATGCACGTTTATTGAAATAATCAATCTACGGACAAAAATGTCATCTTTCACATCATGACATTAATGTTATTACTCCTCTGAAGGTTCAGAAATGTTAATAATTGATATTTGATGCATTTTCTATAGGTTCGGAATGTTTTTATATAAGGTGCAAACCCAATATGGAGTTTATGTGACATGTAATGAAGGCTAGGCATTCTTTATTTAGATTCAAAATAATGCTGTCGTACGTAAGTGGAAATGAAGAAAATGATATGAAGTCAATGCTTATTTTGAACGATATACTTAAATATGTTTTAATTTATCAATCAAAGGCTAGCTAAAATACGAAGTTGCCACTAAAATGCATGGCAGTTGATAATCGAACACGTCGGCCTTTCTTATGTCATGAATCTGTTCAAGTTGACATAACAGGCTTTGGAAACTAATTTCTCTAAAGTGTATTTTTGTTTATTCTATTTAGAAGAATATAAACTTACACCTTCTGTCCCTTTAGAGGCCAATGAAGGGAATATAACACCATTCCCACCACCAAGTAAAAAAGAACAGATTCTTATCTGTTTTGTTTTTATCTGTGTACAGATTTGAAATGACCTTTCAGAACATGTAAAATTTTATATGCTTTATAAATATAAAGAAACGGATTCATGCGCATGTAAAGTTTCATACAGCGCTATATACCACCTTTGCCCTTCGTCTTCATACGTAAGCATTGTTGATATGTTGCACTGAATACAAAGATAATGTTTTCTTATGAAAGGTTTTCCTTTTTGGTAAAAACGTATCTTATACAATGTAAATTTCTAAATGTAGATGGTGGCGACGTCCAAACTGTCCCGATCCGAGGTCAAATGCAAAAAGTAAGGAAATCGAAATTGAGGTTGCCTCAGGGATGTTTATAGTACTTCTTGGAGGAATTGTTTTGTCGGCTATCGTCTGTTTGATACAATACATCGTCAATAAAAGATGTACGAAATGTGTAAGTATATTTTATCATTTACGTTCAAAATCATACAGTGTACAGTCAGTTTTCAAAATGATTTTCAGTAATATGTAACACTGAAAATTACATTTTACTTTAAATGTATACAGCTATTCACTTTATTTGTTAAGTTATGTAACATCGTTGGAAAAAGGATATTCTTCGTTACTAAAATAGCGAATCAACGAAATACATATGAAGCATTTCTTTATGTCTTCCGTTAAAAACCTTTTACAGTAAGAGTAACAGATTCATCACATTGGTTCCTTATAGACGAGTACCTCTGACATTGGCATTTATCACATTATAATTTACTGGATAAGAATTTACATGTACCATGTTTTCATTAAAGGCACGTCAGATTTTCAAAAGAAGTAAAACGAAGCAAAACATTTCTTGTAGAGATTGGCGCATACAAATAAATGAACACAAACTTCATTTGTATAACATATTATTACACTACAATCTATCTACTGATAATGATCAATATTTATTTAGAAATCTACGACACTGGCCAATTCGATTACCCAGCATTCCCACGAGGGAACACAGTCATAAACTTTAAGATTAATTATGTTAAAACCATCACATGTATGAACATAAAGATATCCACTGGTAGAATCAAGATTATAATAACCTAAATGGCACTATAAAACTAAATGTCACTTTTTATTTTTCCAGAGGGACTTCTGCTCGCCTAGGGAACCGGAAATACAAAGCAATCATAATCACGTAACAACATCGTTAGAAGACCACGTGGATGAGACTACAGTCGTGTTGTCAAGAACTTTGAGCATTGGCGAAAATTGTGTCAATACCAATAAATGGGAAAACAACCATGCGTGCGCTAATTCATCTGTTACGTGACACACAGAAGATCATATATTCTGTGAAAACAAATATTAGTAGGAAATGGCTGAGTTACAACATTGATGAGTTTCGGGAGTATTAACATTGTCTGGCGTAATGAAGGGAAAATCAGTTTGATATGACATACGGGACAGAGAGGTTTTTGAATCATTTATGGTTGGATTGTCTTGGAATAGCAAATAGGAAAGTATAGTTGGTGATGACAATTATCTCGATAGGAATTGTATTGATGGACCTTTGATATTATATAAACAGTTTTAGATCATTGCATCCTATTGCAATTAGAAACACTGTGTTATTGACTAAATGCAAGCGTAATTCTGTAATTCAGAAATATGTTTTACATAGGTGTACATATTGTTTTGAAGTGATATTCAAACTCATATTTTGTTTTTTGAAATCAATATGGTTTCAAATGCCTAATGATTTTCTTAGAAATAATTTGTACAAGCTGATAATTTGAATGCATTAGGTCTGTTTCTTTAATTGATGCTACTCTTCTAAAATACTATAAATTTTAAATGATATGTTCAATTTCCCAGTTTTTTTATGCTGGTATCCATATTTGCCTGTATATTGATGGCTCCGGCTATCAAATGTCCTAATGATTTTTATAAAATCAGTAAAGCAATACGGGTTTAAATGGGCTGTTTCTAAAGTGACAAAATGCATGTAAGAAAATGAATGTTGTGGCTGTAAACGAAAAGTGAGTTTAGTGTAAATGTAAGCCCGACATAAGCAGAAAAAAGAAGTATGTATTGTTCTTGAAACATTGGCGATAGAGTTCTGTTTAAGCATACAATTTTATCCATTATGTTGGTATCTTGTAAGTACATATATATACGCATTTTGTCTATTTAGAAGTAATATGTAATCCAACCATAAAAAGATCCTTCGGAACCTATGAAAGAAACTTTGCAAAATAAGATCCGATTAAGAATGTTCATCAGAGAAACTTCACTTTGCGACACCCGCACTTCTCTTGTTCACATAAAATGTTGATTGAATGTAGGGATAATACACGTTTTTGTGTATTAACATCTGCAGAAGCCAGCGGGATTGTTTGTGACCGGTCACAAACATATCCCAAGAGCTTCTGCAGACGTTAATACACAAAACAAACGTGTATTGTCGCTATTCTTGCATAAAAAACATTACACGACGACTAAATGCATTGTTTTCATATGTGATGACTTTACGATTCCGGTACATTTTTAATTACCATTCTGTCGTTCTTGGAAACGGTAAACATGATTTAAATATCCATAACCAGGGCCCAGAAATCAACAACACTTCCAAAAGCATGTAATGAAGGTTTTTAACCAATTTCTTTATCTGTCATTATAATACAAACATAAAATTACCTATATTTTTACATATCACTTAAAAATGTGGTAAACAGGAACACAATTTCAAAAGTAATAACTTTACATTCGAATTATTTTGAGTACGAACACATTTAGAGTACGGATGAGTACGAACGTAGTGACAAGCTTTCAAATGTTTTATTCGAATTCTTAGCGAAATTAGATAAAAACATTCCGACTTATACTTACTAAAGTCATTAAAATGATTCCTAAAAACAAACAATTGCGCAAGTTACACACAATTCTTATATATTCACGGTTCACCAAAAAATGAATCGACTCCGACTTCTTAAAGGGTTGTAAACAAGGGGTGGAGCGCGCACGTACATTTTTGGGGGTAGTGCGTTTGGTTTTGGTAACTGATACTGCAAAGCATACTATGGATTAGATTGCATCTTATATGCTACAAGAAGAGAATATTACGGCAGAATCAAGACACAGAAACCAGATGTCAATCTGCGCAGAAATACATACGAGGGGTGTTCCAAAAGTAATGTCACTTGCATCGGTTCTCCTATACTGCAAATGTTCTGATCATTTTAACTTGCTCTGCCCTTCAAAATACTCTCCGTCAGCCTGAATACACCTTTTGAGCCGGTCAATCCTCTTTTGGAAGCATTGTTCATACTCTTCTATGGAAACACCCATCAGATACTGACAAACAGCAGATCCAAGGGCATTTATCGATTTGTATCTCTTTCCAGACAGATTATATTTACGTTTGGAAAACAGAAAAAAGTCGCAGGGGGCCAGGTCTGGCGAAAACGGAGGGTGTGGAAGGACGGTAACCTTCTCTGACTCCAAAAACTCGGTCACAATGCGTGCCTTGTGAGCGGGCGCATTATCATGCAAAAGTCGGAGGTACTCAAGTCCTGTTTTGGGGCGGCGACTTTTGTAGTAGTTCTTCAATTTTCTTAGACCAACTTTTTTTATAAATTTTCCTATGACCGTACTGCCTTTTGGTACCGGAATTTGAATGATTGGACCCTTCTGAGTGAAAAAAATACATACGAAACCTTCTTCACCGTTCGTATTCGTTTGGCAATACTTAGGCGTCTCGCATTTTTGGTGACCCAAATCCGGTTGGAATACTTCCGCTTTGGTTCAAAATAATAAACCCAGGTTTCTTTACCAGTAACTATATTATCAAAAATCCTTTTGCTGTATTTTAGGTACATGTTCAGAAGTTTTTTTTTTGCCATTGTTACACGGGTCCTCTTTTGTTCATCTGTTAACAAATGGGGTATCCATCTTGCAGTTATTTTTCTAAGTTTTAGGTGTTTCTTCAAAATTCCATGAACTCGTGCTAACGACAAGTTGCCTTAAGGTGAATCGGGCATCCTTTTTTTTTTTTTTAGCAAATTGAGGATTTTTTCGATGTTACCTTTCGACGTAGTTGTTGTAGGACGATCTGTGCGAGCAGCATCTTTGAGTTGCTGCTGTCCGGTCCTAAGTTTAGCTACCCACCTACAAATAGTCCTATGAGACATTTGACCCTCCCCATAAATGTCGCACACCTCACAGTGAATATCTACAAGCTTCATGCCGAGTAGCGACCTACCTTTTATGTAGGCCCTAATTTCAAGCACATTTCCAGCTCTTTTCCCAGTCATTTTGTGTAAAGTGTAATGAATACGCTATAAAGCAGTATACACTGTACCAAGGTCAGTGAACGTGTGAGCGCGATATTTACCTATGTTACGATTCAGTGATCATTCTATCGACACGAGGTGGTTTTGTGTTCACATGACACGATTTCCGCGAAATAAAACACAAATGACATTATTTTTGGAACATCCCTCGTATACATCCCTGACAAAGCATTTGAAAAATAAAAATCACGTATTAACAGCACGTGAATTGCCTTGTTTGCACACGATTTTTCTCCCGTTAATACATGGGCGGATTCAGTTAAAAAAGTAGTTTTTATGCAAGAATGGACTCTATCATCCCAACTGTCCAGAAAATGTAACGTCTCTTTTTATAGTACACATATTTATTTAAAAAGACATCCTGCTTTGTTTTTACCCTTTTTAGATTCAAAAGAGTTACCTGTATGAATATTAGATGGGACGTTAGTATTTTCAGTTTACAGATCGAAAAAAGAGGTATTGACCAAATCTTGAGGTACTATTTAACCGTTTGATAAATAAAGTCAAAGCGGAACGTCATTTATCCGTAAAACAAAGAAAAAATATCTTGACCCGTCATAGAGAGGATTAAATAATGTTACATATAAATGCTATCCCGTGTGTTCATTTACAAATCTATGAAAACGGCAATATGACTTCAGTTCAAAACAATAATAATAAAAATGTTGACAAGTAACGACTTTAAAATCAGATTAAGCTTTGCGGATATCTTAAAAACATTAGCATGGATCAATACATTTTATATGACTGTAAAATAGACAATATGTGAACAGTTTCATCAATATCTACATTAATCGATTGGCATTTGTCATTGTTTAATAAAATTCTTCGGTGTAGCGACTGGTTTGATCCGAAAGTGCAAAGCTATCTGAAAAGCCAGTCGTTTTATTAATAAATCCAACTACTCGAATATAAAATGCGGAAAGTAGTGCAAACTTTGCATCCTTTGATAATTCTTATACGCCCATTATTTTGGAAAAGCTTACGTATTACGTTATGGCGCATAAACCAGGTCAGAGGTTCAAAGTCACAAATGGAGCTCAAAAGTCAACTTTATCCGTCATATCTTGTGTCTGGAGCACAATTTAATATCTATTTAAGTGAATGGCTTTTCATTTGGCATATTGGAGATGACACAATGTGCATAATGCACAAACTAAGTTGGTAGGTCAAACGTCCTTGGACTCAAAAATAAAGCTCGAATGTCAAATTTGTCCTTCGTATTTCTTCTCCAGAGCTTAACCTTATAACATTTGAAGTATTGACTTCAGTCCTTCAAGATAAATGGATTGAGATAAGGCGATGTGCAGAGCACATGAACCAGGTTTGTAGGTCAAAGATCAAGGTCACAGCAAGATCAAATCTGCCTGTCATATTTTGTGTCCAGGGCATAAGTTCATAACCATTCAAGGTATTGGCTGAATATAGGTAGGTGGCAATGAAACGATGTGTAGGGTGCATAAAATTTGTGGTAGGTCAAAGGTCTAGGTCACCAGTTGAGTTAAAATCTGTCGTCTGTATTTTGTGCCGCAGCAAAACTATTCAAGATATTGATTTAAAACTTGTAATATAGGTGGGTGTTGATGCTGTGTAATTAACAACAATACACCCCCACTCATTTGACTGCGTAAATATGGATTAAATAACAATAATTAAACCAACGTGCATAAAAAGCTAAGATCAAATGTTGAATGCACCGATATATTTGCAATCGTACTCCTGAATCACAATAATGAACCTTTTAAGCATTGGAAATGATGGAACATTAAGGGAGGTAAAACAAAATAAAATGGCTTGCAGACCTGTAGTGTTTTATTTGATCATTTAAATGATGAATGCATAGAAAGTAAACACCTTTTCTTACATAAACATTTTTAAATGTATGACATATACCGTAACTATTTTAATCAAGGACCAATGAATTAATGCATGTGCTTTTATTTTCAAATGTTCGCCTGTTACTGCATTAAAATGTTCTACAGTTAAGCGAAATTCCATATCATTAATGTGTAACCATGTCGTTTGCACATAAGTGACAAACTTCAAATTACATATCGTACGTTTCATTATTTTGCAATACCGGTATATTTTTCCAATGTGAACACATTTTGCACAGCCATTATGTACAACGTATTTAGAAGCTGACTTCTATTTATATAATTGCTATGTTGTAATATCTATAATGCTATTTATATGTTTGTCAGTAGGGCATTATTAACGACTATGCGGTTGAAATATTTTAAGGCCAGACTAACTTGCATTACATAATCCTACAACATCGTACAAACGGACTTGTATTTACGCTTTTACTTATAGATAATTGACAAGATAATTAAAATTCTAATTTTTACTTTTAAAAATTTCTTTCTTTCATTATTGACCAAGCTGGTGGCTTTCGTTTATTCCATTATTTGCAAAATCTAATTTACTCCGAATTTTGTCAACAATTCAATAGGCTAAGTAATCAAATCGTGATTTAACATTTGTACAGATCTATTTGTTCGATTGAGATATTCCAAATATATTAATGAGTATAAGAGTACAGTGTATTTATGGTATAGTGTCAACAGAAACATCTAGCTTACTTGTATATAGAAAGTGACACGTCGTTTGTTTGAAAATATTTGTGACAACCTTCGGCATATGTCATTCTACATAAGAAAGTCTAAAAGTAACAATAGAAATAGTAGTGAAGAATAAAATCCTATCACAGTTTATGCCAACCTGTACCTGATGACCAGATTGGTGTGCGTTCATATGACTTGATTTTGTAAATATTAGGTAATTGTTCTTTGAAACTTCACACAGCATATTTCCACTCAATATTTATGCTGTTTATACCGGTCATGGAATATTGTCAAGTTAATTGTTGCTTTTATGGCTGGACACATGTTTTATGACACAGGACTTTGTTACCTTCTTTGCCGTATAAAATAAGGCGGAATCATTAAATGTTTAAAAACAACTTCATATTTTGTTATTTTCCTAACACCTAGTGGCAAAAGACCTCTAAGTTTGCCCAAGAATTTACCTGAAAATAGCTGTTTTGGATGTTATGTAAGTTTTATCGGTTTGAGACTCAGAAAGTACTTTTTTGTTAAGTAAATAATTCAGATGTTATTTTGATGCCAAATCAACTGATGGTAATTGTATTTGCATGTTTAACATGATTCCAAATATAGATTTAAAACAAATTTTTCAGAGGTCCTTGGATGAGTTTTGAGATTTGTTAAAATGATATTGGTTTTTAGAGTGCGTGAACTGCATTTTATAAACATATTTACATGTTTACACATATGATATATATACTGTTTGAGAACAAATTTGCAAACTATTGAATAAATTGTAGAAAATAGTGCGTGTACAATTTTTTTTTTCATTTCATACATAACTTCTTGCATGAAAAAACAGCAACACTTATTACCCTTCACGACATGCTACATTTAAAAAGCATCCTAAATTTGCATAATTCAGCCAGACTATGAAAAAATCTACTTAAATACGATTTTCGACCTTTTCTGGTTTTCAAACAAAAGAGTTTTTCCTTCACGCTGTTGTGTCTAGACAGTACTATTTTTTTTGTAAATTATTACGAATTGTATATGAAGCTGTAGTGACATATGTACATATGACAAATGAAGCTATACGAATGGTATATAACTTTAATGGTAAACGTATGCCGTTTTTTCATTAACATTTTGCTTTTGACTATTCTAAGATGGTATTCCTACTGTTGTTCAATTCGTCAAAAACATTAAAATACATAGTTCAGTTTTTAAAAATCTATAGTGCATAGTGTATTTTTGTTTTCACATTTCAAGTTACTTAAATTCTCAAACAGACGCAACATTTGCACGAGACAATATTACGAAGATCTGAGTCATCGGAAATGTTCTGCCAATGACAAAGATGCATGTTTTACCGACAACACGAATCAGTGCAGCTTAGAAATGTTTTCGTTGATTCTCCTACATGTAATTATAAGAGTAGTTTGGCAAATCTGGATTTATGCTCCCCGAAGTGGGGTTGGAGGGGGGGGGGGGCATATAGTCACCACCTTGTCAGGCCATCAAACTTCTTGTCCGGAGGATAACTAAAAACGCATTGAAGGTACCAAGTTATAACATTATACAATGATGGAGCTCTTTGAGGGCAAGTGTAGTGACAAGAAACCATAGCTTTAGGTAGTTCCTTTTTGGAATTATCTCCTGTTTTTTGAAAACCTTGTCCGAGGCATAACATGAATATCATGTAAGGCATTTGCTTATTCTTTACATATTGACCGCGGTTAGTTCGAAGGAGTGCAGTGACAAGGAAACATATCTCTAGGTGGTCCCATTTTTTTTAATTATCTCCCTTTTTGAAAACCTTGTCGGGGTCATAACTTTAGTACTATGCGAGGTATTGAAGGTCAGTGAGTGGGAGTGCAGTGACAAGAAATCATACCTATGGGTGGTATTGGCTTAAGATTTACATATTCATAGAGGTCAGTAAAGGAAATGCAGTGACAAGGAACCATAGCTCTAGGTGGGTACATCTTTGAATTATCTCCCTTTTTTGAAAACCTTGTCCGGGGCATAACTTAAAAAGTGTGTAAGTTATACTTTACATATTCATATATATCAGTGAGAGGGGGTGCAGTGTTAACGAACCACATGTTTTGCTGTCCATATTTCTTCTTAACACAACCTCCGTGACTGAAATGCTCCTTATGCTACAGTACTTTCGTGGAGCACCAATCGGTGTTACCGATCGCCTTGTTTATTAATGTTTAAAAGGCTTATTCAGTTTTTATTTTTGGCTCGCGATATAGAATGCATCTTTCATAGGAGTGTTTGTCCATGCCTTATCTTGCTTTTCAGTAGACAGCAATATACAAACATGTAATAAACCTGGCATTATAAATATATGTGTCAGTAATTATCAAATGATCAATTAACCGCAACATAAAATTAAGGGGGCGTTTGCAATAAAATGTACGAAGAACACACGGTGTTTTGAATAACAAATGCATGTAAAAAGTAGTGCTGAAAAATAATCATAGTTAAGTTATACCTTACGAGGGGTGTTCAATAAATACCCGGAAAAGTGCTCTCATTTCTTAATTTCTAGTCTCATTTTGCTAAAAATTGAAAACATGACGGATATGAACATACTGAATGCAAATACCTACATTACAGATTTCAAAACATGCACAATATTTATTTGTCGTCTCCTAGGCAACGCCATCACCTCAAAAGCGGCCCAACGTCATTATGATGCTGTCATACCACACTCAGTTAATCAATACTACTCGTGATTACCATTGATTCAATGTTTTTCACCATTAAATGCATTTTACACCTTCCTAAGAATAAATAAATACTGTTCATATGATGTTCCTGTCGTATTGAAGAAATTGGACACTGAACTGATGCCCTATCAAGTAGCTCTTTAATTCATTAAATGTGACTGAACGTTATTTTTCATGTCTGTAACACAAGTCGTCAGCAATATTCTCCTGACCACTTTTAAACGTCAGGTCCCACTAATAAAATTTTGTTTTCTTCGGGGCATTGTCCCTTAAACCTTTTTCAGCATAGCATTTGTCTCTTTCCTTGATTTTCGATTCAAAACACAAAATGTTATCTCAAATCTCCGTTCAACACTGATTTTCAAGCGACGATCAACTCAATATGCCTGCCAAATATTTTAATGATGTCACATTTATTATTTGACGTTATTGGCGTAACGCTTACTTTTTATATCAATATTCAGCCAATTTAAGAAAAGCTAGCTTGAAAAATAGGTTAGTGGCAAGTAATGTTTTAGCGCATGTAAAATAGAAAAAGAGACAAAATTGGGCCGGATGACGTCACATGATGTTGCCATGGGGACTCGCATTTACTTATTATTTATCCAAAGACAATCTAATTTTGAAATATCAACTCAGTATTCCCTAGTCAACATTTTGTAGCATTTTCATTTATTTTTGATGATACATGAAGAATTGAGAGAACTTTTCCGGGTATTTATTGAACGCCCCTCGTACAATAGGAGAATGAACTAATTATTCTGTTAAAATTAACGCATAAGATCTCTCACAAAAGCAAATGATTAAGATGTTTATCAAAATGATTTCCGTAAATAAAAAACGACGTGCAAAAGTCCTACAAGAAAAGCTACATTCAAATTACGCAACCACCTAATCAGTTCTCCACAATGACATATGGGTACGAGCAAAAGTATACAAATGCACGTGAGTGTATGCATTTATAAAACAATGAATGAAATAATGAAAACACAAAACCAACAAACCAACACAGGCAAACATTGAGAACGTAAAAGCTGAACACCGTCATTACACCGTAGGTCACAAAATGTCCACTTGGGAGCTTTAACGGGTTTATTTGTGCCAAACCTCACTCTAAAACACAACATTTTTTTAATAATAAGACATTGTGTATAGGACTACTCACGTACAAAGCAGCAACCAAATGAACACACTGTAACACAACGATTCTCTGGTAAATTATATTAAACACTTGTTGTTTGTGTAAACAGCAAGAATCACACAGATAAACTAGATGATATAAACAACATTTCAAAACAATAACGTTACCTAGATTTCATTTGTTCCATCGATGGTATTCATTTAAATAATTATTAATTAAATGAATACCATCGATGGAACAAATAAAATCTAGGTAACGTTATTGTTTTGAAATATTGTTTATATCATCTAGTTTATCTGTGTGATTCTTGCTGTTTACACAAACAACAAGTGTCATATATAATATAATGGTCCATAATAGTGAAACATTCATATCTTGCACAAGACGATTGTGCTATTTAATTGAAAGCTTTGTCTCATTACATATGGCAGCACCATAATTTTGCCTGATCAAAATAAGCATAGAAACGGCACAGATTCAACAGATTAATGCTGTCGGTGAAAATGTTCGAAATTTTAATAACAAAAGCGCTGTAACACAGTGAAAGAATTCAGATTTGAAAAAAAGACGAAACACAACTTCATTCATGAAACAAAGTGTGCAATCATACTGCCACTAAAGCTGTAACTAATTAAATCATGAAAAGTAGGAGTACTCAGACTGTTTTAACAAAATTCTTTTGACGCAGAAGCTTACAAATCTGTGCAAAAGCATTAAAACAAAGGTTGCGTTTCAAATGTCGTAAGCATCGATATTGCTCCTACAATAAAACTACTGGAAGCAATGAGCTTATTCAAAGCCTCATCTTATATTTCTAGCCGCCTTCTCGTTATTGTCGTAGCTGATCTAATTAATACTTATTGTATAATCGAAACCTATTTCCTGAGGTACGAAGAACCGAGGGTAAATAGTGTGTCTGTACGGACTGGCAATCCACTCTATAAATATTTAATTACATTACATAATATTTTCCTTCTACTTTGAATTAGCGAAAACAAATTTGCTATTGAACTACAGACCGGTCAAAAGCACAAATAATTGGCCGGCGTCATGTAATAACCAGGTATTGTAACAAATGGAACATTTAAATACACCCCTTAAGGACAACTAAGGAACTAATACTTGGCTTCAGCAACTAATATCTTAACATAACCTTTGCAAATACTAAAGTATATATAACATAATTTTAAAACAGACAGAAAATATAACCTTGACCTGCATAACCTGATGGATCGATTTTTTTTTTATATTATTCCTTCAAGTAGTCTGACAGTACAGAGACTTTTCGTTTTTAATTCTCACGGATTTAAGAAAATAAGAACGGACAGTAATGACAAAATGTTCAACATTAATTTGCCAGTGACGTGTCTATGAATATTATGAATATTATCTAATGAAATGTATCAAATAGAACGGTTGAAATAAGAGATTATATATAATAATGTCCGGTTACATGTAATAATATGTCTCGAATGATTCAGTCATAAATGACCATCATCCCAGAATTCTTAAAGACTTCATAATTTTTAGAATGTAGATGACTATTACGAAGATGAATTTTACATGTTCCAGTCTATGCACTTGCACCTATAGATCATGGAATCATGTTAAAATTAAAAATATTCATGCTTAATGCGGCTGCTTAAGAACATTCCTCAATTTGTAATCCTACAGGCCGACATTACAGTAATTACCTGGCAAAACATTTCATCGCTGTAGACATATGTTGCCAAAAGTAATCGATATAATCGCCACAATAAAAACGAACACATATCTTATTTGTTAATACGGTTAATAGTTACACGTGCGAATTTTACTCACCTGCTTTCAACAGTTCAAGATATCTGAGATACGTGTTATGACTTGCATCCATTAGAGTACATTCTTTCCTAGCGTGTTGTAACATGCTGATTAAGGTGTCAGAAGTTTGATAAAAGCAGCACTTTTCATTTCTATGTAGTATCAGTATTATCGAAAATAAAGTACAGAAAACATTTTCTAAAGTGGTTATAACATGATCGTGAAATACAAGGAGATTAACTGGAACATAAAGTCTATTTACGACTTTATAGTCTCCCCGTACCTTCAATCAGATCTGTTATATTTTAATCTCTTCAGATCGTTCAGCACGACATTTATGTTGTGGTAGTGTACTGTTAATTTTTCAGCTTGACAATTTCGGATTGAGCGATTCCAAAACTCCAGCATTAAAAGTTTTGGGTATTGTTTAATCACCCATTAGATATGGTGCCTGCTTTTTAACTTGTCTTATGGCAATTTCTGTGATATGCAGGCTTCATTACCACAAATCCCCTCGAATTCCAGTTTGTTTAGTTCTGACCATTGTCTTCTCGTTTAGGGCAAGCCATTATTTTTATCTGGAACATACGGCTTTACGAAGAAATGACTCCGTGCATCATTGAAGGTTCCATGTGTACCGCCGTATGAATACATCTGCGGATATTTCCAAATTATATTCTGGTACTTATAACATGTGTAAATGTTGAGTTCTGCTTAAGCTTGCATTTCCACGTTTCCATGAACATGTTCAAACAAACCGAGCCTGTAACATATTCGTTAATGTTGTGTTGGGCAGCCTGTGGTTTTCCACTTTTTTATTAGTTTAATACTATGGGTGGATACAGAGTTGAGCTAATGAGAAATTATATACGAAGAAACCGGCTGATGTCCCATACAAAGCGGAAATGCCTTAAAAAATTAAATGAGAGAGAACAAGGGAAAAGTGTTTGCTTACTTTCCATGAATCATCATAGAATTGGAAATATAAACTGATAATGATGCATTACAATTAGCAATAGTAGTAATCCTTATTGGTTCGATGTTTATTTCATCAGGTATTACTATACTAGATTTTTATAGCGCCCTTTTCATGATAATCACGTTCAAAAGCGCTTTACATTTAGCATGCGAAATTCAACCTCTACTAGTACAGACAAAGAGCGATCTGCAATTGTCAAATAATCAACCTATGTCCGACATACACTGTATGAGACTGAGGTACAATAATCAGGAAATTAATTTTTGAGTCACATTGCGATATCAATAAAACGTTTTAAAGTACCTCGGTGCTATTCATCCTTTAAGAGAGTTTATTTTATTGAGTTAGTGTAGTTGATCGTGTCCGCAACAAAAGGTTGTTAATATCTGATAGACAACTCAGCATGTGATTGCAAAACCCATTTTATCAGCAAATATTTTATGTCATTTTACAATTAAGTTATCAACCGCTAGGTATTATCTAAACCTTCGTTGGATCCAATAAACATTAACTGATGACAAAGACAGTTAGGGAAAAATGACATTTTTATTTTACTTTGATGTGACTGTGTTCGTATGGAATATTTATTAGCTACTGAATTACCGGGATCAGTTCTGATTTCTGTTGAGTGTTGCGTAAAATTTCGTTATCTGATTGTCTTTTCCCAGAAGACATATAATGCGATAAATTTAATGTTAGCTTGAGACGTGAGTACGCTTCATTGCATGCGCAAATAAATAGCTTGTTTATATTTATTGAAATGATTTTTCGAACTGCATGAATTACAATTCTAACACGATAAGCAGCAATCGTTATATTAGCATTAATTACATACTCATTTGTACATTCCGAACCTGAAACGTCAATATTTTTCCACAATGACGTTCCAGTTACATATCGTGTACGTGACGTCATTTGTGACGTCAGTTTAATGCATGTCGTCACGTTCAAAGCTTCTTTAATGACGATATTTTCCGGTTTACTAGGCTAAAGAACAAATTTACATAATATGTCTAATAATTACAAGTGCAGTATGTGTATGTAATAAAAAAATGTTAAGATTTGCATTGAGAAATAAGGACTCGTTCTTTCGCGGAATAATATTGCGCTCCTAAAGTCACGCTATATTTCCGCTGCAGATCTCGATACAAATCTAATAACCTATAAATAGCAAACACCTTTTACATGAATCTTCCATAATATGGCTGTTATACTGTGATACTGTAAAGTTTTATTCTAAAATAATTTGTGATGAGAAAGTATGTTTGCTCCATGTATATTCAAATTTTGCTTTATGAAACTAGGTAATCAAAGCTCATGGTGATTTGCAGTTCCTTGACTGAAACATATGTACAACATTGAAATACGTAATGTACAATGCCTATCAGTTTATGTCAATGGACTATTGTGTGAAGTTTCCATCTATTCCCATTAGTGGGTACTGAGATACCAGCTTACATATAAAAATTTAACCAAAAACTAGATATGTGTCCATAGGACACAGGTGCCCCCACTCCTGCCACTGTAACATGGTTTTATGACTCAGGTTAAATCATTTTTAAGATGTTTGCAACACAAACCTTATGTGTATTTTTCACTTAGTTAGCCATAACTCTGGCCTAGCTGAGAAAATCCTAAAGAAAACACATCACAGGCTATAAAACAATCCACTAATGTTTTATGATTCTAGGCCAAGTACATTTTAACATACATGTTTCACAAACTTTTTTTTTTGAGTAAGTCTGGACAAGAAGTCTGGTCTTGTGTAATGAAAAAACTTAAAAAACAAAAAAAGTCAGGGGCAATAACTCATACAAGACTGAATGAATCTGGACGCAAAACCCCAGGTGCACAACTGCACATGCTGACCAACATTCCTGTAAACTTTAGTGACTCTAGGTCAAATACTTTCGGAGCTACGCGCGACACAACATTAAATGACCAATTTTTTACTAAGTCAGGGGCCATAACTCCTACATGACTGAATAAATCCGGACGCGAAACCCCAGGTGCTCAACTACATATGCTGACCAACATTCCTGTAAAGTTTTGTGACTCTACGTCAAATACGTTTGGAGCTAGGCGCGACACAACACTAAAATGACCAACTTTTACAAAGTCAGGGGCCATAACTCCTACATGACTGAATGAATCCGGACGCGAAACCCCAGGTGCTCAACTACACATGCTGACCAACATTCCTGTAAAGTTTTGTGACTCTACGTCAAATACATTTGGAGCTAGGCGCGACACAACATTCTCGGAAGGACGGACGGACAAGAGCAAATCTATATGCCCCCACCATTCATGGGGAAGGGGGAGTGGGGGCACAAAAATGCTAAGTCAAAAAAGGGGCATATTTTTTTATAAAAGCAAAGTAGAGTTATGGAACCTTAACACTCATGTCAGATCACGACAGTGAACAAGTGTGTGTCCATTCCCATTAATAAGTACTGAGATACCAGCAAAAACTTAACCAAAATCTGCTAAGTCAAAATGGACATAATTTTGTAAAATAACAAAGTAGAGTTAAGTTATGGAACCTGTGCATTGCATGTTAGGTCATGACAGTGAACAAGTGTGTGAAGTTTCAATTCATTCCTATCAGTGGGTACTGAGATACCAATTTACATACAAAAACTTAACCAAATCGGGACGCTGACGCGCTAGTCCAATAGCTCTACTAATTCTTTGAATAGTCAAGCTAAAATGCTATCTATCGCTTAGAATATATAGGTCATATTCAGTGATAACTTCTTACCTTGTTAGAAAATAAATATATCATGTGCTAACTTTCCTACCTGATTGTTCGTTAGATTGTCGGTCACACAATATAAAAAAGAACAATATCGTATATTATGTGTTGTAGGTGTTGTTATCCTCCGCCGATTTAGGTTTGTTCGTCGTCCGTCCGTCCTTCCGTCCAGAGTCGTATCTTGGAAGTGGTATGGAATAAAACTTCATATACATGTTTACCACTATAGGGAAATGCGGCCTGTCAAGTTTCAGACAGACTGCCTAAATAACACCAGAATTATGACCCTTAAGTTTGTAGTTTCTAGTGCTAACTTTATAGGGTACTATTAATATGGCAAATTCTGCTTCATAACTTGTGACATATTTGACTTAGAACTATGAAACTTGAATCAAATTTAGATCACTATAATGTGGAGGTGCACACTCAATTTCGTCAGGATCTCTATAGCTACTTCTAGAGTTATCGCCCTTCAATTGTTTAAAATCCACATATTTGTACTTAACAAACTAACCAATTGGTAGAATTTCATTGCACTTTTTTCATTTTTTCTATGAATATTTATCATCCACATGTGAAGTTGTGTACCAACACCTGGTCACACCCGTCCCTCTTCCCACCACCACCCCACCAACATTTTTTTTCATTAAATCTTAAACCTTCCATGAATATTAATCAACATGCAAAGTTGTACCCTCCCCCACCTTGCTACCCCGCCCAGTCACCCCACCCTGCCCCGATTTTTCCCCCCATCTTTTATTTTCCATAAATTATTATTATCAACATGTGAAGTTTTGTATCATCACCCGGGCACCGCCCGCCACCACCCGATCATGCATCCCCACCCCCGATTTTTATTTCATGTTTTATTTTCCATCAATATTATCAACATTTGAAGTTTTGTACCCTCATCCGTTCACCGACCACCCCCTTCCCCCAGTATGTCCTAATTTTTCAAACCTTCCCTGAATATTTACGCGGAACAACATGTGAAGATGTACCCACCAACGTTGCAGATTTCTTACTTGATTAAGCTCTGCCAAGGACTCGTCATGGTAACATCATAAACTTTTGGCCGGATATATTTCTTTGCCATTCCTCAACACAAACCCATTCGGCTGAGGATACTAATTCATCGAATTTGCTCGTTTTGTCATATTGTAACGTACTGTAAACATGCTCTATGGTAGTGATAGTGCAAAGTGTGCTTTTCTATATTAGTAGATATACTTTTGTGTTGAACTTGCAGCCATGTGTCATTTACAAAGATTATGACTAAGTTTGAGTTAAGCAAATTCTAAACAAATGGTATATAGTCTCAAATTAAAGCTACTCGCCCAAAGCTTTGGTGAAATTTTTAACATGTTCTTTTCTATCGAGTGTAGCATATTATGTATATATGACACTGAAAAAAAGGTAGTGTGGGTGAAAAATGCTAAAAGAATGTAAATTTTGTATTATATGATTTAAACATATTTTAACACATAATATGAATGATCTACAATAACAGTGATAAGGGAATTGGACAGAAAACTAATTAGCTTACGGTTGTCCTTTTCCGCAAAAGCAATGGTTTACTAACATCTGCACAAGATGTTTGGTTATTTATCATAATATCTTGCAAAACTCTTATGTCAATAAGTTTGTGTCACTAATCACTTTCAGAATATTGAATTTTATTGATATTTGGGATATCATTTATTCTTTTTAATTGTAATTGAAAGTGGTTCTTTCAAGAATACATACAGTCAAGAAATATATCTCGAAATGAACATTAATTTAATTGAAATAATCAACATGCAGACATTTGTTTAATCTTTTACACTAGGACTTTAATATTATTATACATTAGAGGTTTCTAAAATGTTAAAATAATTATTTGATCTTTGGATTATAGTGCAATATGTATAGATGTAAAATGTTCTGACATAAGGATGCAAACCCAGTGTAGGGTTTATCTAACACGCTTATGGAAGGATAATCTCACTTGATCAAGAGTCAAATTATTGCTGTCATGCAGTACGTGGAAATAAAGTAAATGATATGAAGGCACTTTTCCTGAATATTCCTTTCGAATGTCAGGGCAATGTCTTTGGTTATTCAATGGGAAAGTCATAAGAACAAGTATACACAATATCAGTTTGTCTAATATCATGAATCTGTTAGAAGTAACATATACCTCTTTATAAAATTTCTTTTACATCAAACAACTCTGTACAAAATTTACAACTTTATTTACAGATATAAGTTTAAAAAGAATAAAAGAGAAAACAAGTCCACTATAAATTACTCGAAATACTGTCCATACCCGGCGAAACACCAACTTTAGTGACGCAAAGTTATTACACTTCAACAAATCTGCCAAGAATAAATGGTACATAAAAGTATGATCCGGACAGCCATGTTTCCCTTTTTGGCTCCTGGTAGAGTCGGTTTCTTCTACCGTTTTTCAAATTTCCAAAAACAGAGCACTGTTAATTTGATCGTACTAACTAGAAGGGTCGCACAATAAAAAGACGGTCGTGATCAAACTCTCTGTTAGGTATCGTGATCCTAGGCCCAAGCATTCTAAAGTTATTATCCGGAAACCGTTTAACTGTTCTGGGTCACTGTGACCTTTACCTACTGACCTAAAATCAGTAGGGGTCAACTGCTGGTCATGACCAACTTCCATATCAATCATGATCATAGGACCTAGTTATCATCCGGAAATCGATTTGTCTACATACCGACTGACCGATAAACTTCTGCAAAACAATAAACCCCTCCTTCTTCGAAGAGGGGCAAAAATATGGTTATAAAGGAGGAGCAAAGCAGAACGGTAAGGGCTCTTCTACTAAATCCGGGCTTTGGCGGGCATCATAAAATGATTAAATTTTTGCATGTAAGATAATATCTAGTAGCTATAAAATTGCATGTATTGGCCTAAGAAATACTTGGTTAAAGTGTTGCTTGCGACTATCAAGTTGTATCTCAGTCAGAGATAAAACTTCACACAATGACAAATTCAGACAACTCCTTGTTGAATTTGATTCAATTTAAGGCACTTTGCGACTTCGCACGGTACATCCTTCTTGTGTAAGTACAAACGGCCATGTACAAGCAAGTTAAAGAATTTTTGGTTAATTCTAATCAATATTGTGACCTTTATTTGGCGTTCAAAAATAAATTGAAAGTTGTACATGCAACAAAATAGAACAAAAGGGTCATGATGGCCCTATATCGCTCTCCTGAGTTTAATTGCTTGCTTGAACAAATTTCTTTGCTAAAGCTTCAAAAACAAAAAGAACTAGGTGAGAAGGTCATGGTAAAGATTCTTCACTAAGAAAGTAGGTCAGAAGGTCACGATCAAGACTTTCAAGATGAGTATTGAAATATGTATAAAAAAGTTATACAGGTGGTCCAAATTTCCGTACTGTAACTTCAAAAACAAAAATGTAGGTCAGTAGGTCATGATTAAAACTATTCAAGATAAGTGTTGAAATCTGTATGAAACATTATACATGTGGTCCAAATCTTTATGCTGTAGCTTCAAAAACAAGAAAGCAGGTCAGTAGGTCAGGGTTAATAATATTAAGAGGAGTATTGAAATCTGTATCAAAAGTTCTACATTTAGTCCGAATTTCCATGCTGTATCTTCAAAAGCAAGGAAGTAGGTCAGAAGATCACGATCAAGACTATTCAAGATAAGTATTGAAATCTGTGTAAAAAATAATATACAGGTGGTCCAAATTTCCATACTGTAACTTCAAAAACGAAAATGAAGGTCAATAGTTCATGATTAAGACTATTCAAGATGAGCAATGAAATCTGTATCAAACATTATACATGTGGTTCAAATCGTTTTGCTGTAGCTTCAAAAACAAGAAAGTAGGTCAGTAGGTCAGGGCTAAGAACATTAAAGATGAGTATTGAAATCTTTATCGAAAGTTATTGACATGGTCCAAATTTCTATGCTGTTAAGATCGGTGTGCAAATCTGTATATGTCATCCAAATTTCAAGGCTGTATCTTAAAAAACAAAAAGAAGTAGGTCAGTAGGTCAAGGTCACAGTCTAAGTGATCCCTAATTACTGTGGGTTATCAGGTAATTATAATTAAACAGTCTAGGAAATATGATCAGATAATTTTTGAAGTATTTTTTCCTATATAGCTCATATACAAGTGACCCCCGGGGGCCTCTTTTCACCCCAGAGGCATAATTTGAACAATCTTGTTAGAGAACCACTAGGCAATGCAACATACCAAATATCAAAGGCTTAAGCCTTGAACTTCCAGAAAAGAAGATTTTTATTTTTTTTCCCTATATAAGTCTATGTAAAACTTGGGGCCCCCGGGGCAGGGCCTCTTTTCACCCCAGGGCATAGATGAACAATTATGGTAGAGGACCACTAGGCAATGCAACATACCAAATATCAAAAGCCTAGGCTTTGCAATTTCAGGCAAGAAGATTTTTAAAAGGTTTTTCCTATATAAGTTTATGTAAAGCTTTGGACCCCCTGGGTGGAGCCTCTTTTCACCTCAGGGGCATAATTTGAATAATTTCGGTAAAGGACCACCAGGCAACTCTACATATCAAATATCAAAGGCCTAGGCCTTGCAGTTTCAGAAGAAAACAATTTTAAAGTTTTTCCTATATGTCTATGTAAATTTTGGTACCCCCGGGGCGGGGCCTCCTTTCACCCTAGGGGCATTATTTGAACAATCCTAGTAGAAGGCCATAAGTCACTGCTACATACCAAATATCAAAGGCCTAGGTCTTGTGTTTCAGACAAGAAGACTTTTAAAGTTTTTTTTCCTATAGAAGTCTATATAAACCATGTGACACCCGGGGCAGGGCCATATTTGACCATAGGGGGATATTTTGAACAATCGTGGTAGAGGACCAATATATGATGCTACATACCAAATATCAAAGCCCTAGACCCTGTAGTTTTGGAAAAGAAGATTTCTTAAGTTTTTCCTTTCCGTTGCCATGGCAATCAGAGTTCAGCATGGAATTCAATTCGTTGAACAACTGTGAAAGGGGGGCATCCAAGGATCATTCCTGTGAAGTTTCATCAAAATTGAACTGGTGGTTTAGGAGGAGATGTTGTTTAAAGGAAAGTGTCGACGGACGGACGCCGCCGACGGTGAGCGATCACAATAGCTCACCTTGAGCCTTTGGCTCAGATGAGCTAAAAGGTGAAAATTCCACAGAAAATTCACTCAACACGACAAAAATGAAAATGCTGCAATTTCGATTTGATTGACTTTAACGGAAATGAATGCTACCGTCTACGGTTTTGCAGAACTCAACTTTTACTCGTGTTATGCATGCTACCGTCCACGGTTTTGCAGAACTCAACATTTACTATGTTACAAGTACAAAAAGCAGTTACATCATCAGATGTGTTCATACGGCGGTGCACATGGAACCTTGAAAGATACACTAGTGTGCAATTCTATGAAAAGCGGCGCATGATCCCCAGTTAAAATAATGGGCAAGTTGCTATCTTTACCATAGTCAGATTTTAATTTGTAATGAATTTAATTAAAATTACTCAAGTCTAGCCAAGTTATGGCCAATGTTTAGCTACGAAATTGTGAAATAGTCAATCGAGACAGCTTTTGCTGATATATGTATTGTTATCGGATAAAAAATGACATGACCTATTTATAATAATTTTGTGATACTAAAATATATAGTTATTATCTGGGTGGTTTTGAACTTTACTACTTTTAGGACCGAAGTACTTGGAAGACTTGAGCGACCACTTATTCCTGCATATGTACCTATTGCAGCTCCGGTTCGCAGACCCACAAGCGCTGGCTGCAGGTCTCATTAGAACGCTCTTCCACAACTTTGGCTTCAAATCCCGTTAGAGGGGCTGAAACCAAGAACTGTGAGAACGAATTTTCCTCTTTAGCGCCCAGCTCAAGGTCCCATTCTAACGCCTGCTCAGCCTGTTGCTAATCATCTTCTGGACCCTGGCCTCGTTAAAGCATCTGCTCAACCTCAGATTCTTGCTCCGAAACCCGAGCGGGCGAATATGCTACTTCAACGTCCGGGTCAAATTCCCGGTCAAGTGCCTGCTTGACCACAAGTTCCGGCTCACGAGTTAGTGAGCCTACCTGCCCAGCAAAGAGTTGTACAACATTCAACTTTACGACAAAAAGAACCCATCACGGGCCCGGTACATCACGATGCGGCCTGGTCTCTTGACCAAAGGGACCAAAATCTTAAGGACTGTGATTCAGACGAACATGATTCCGCACCTGCTCTTGGTCGCAATGTGCAACCAAGTCCCATCCCACGAAACAGGCGAGATTGAAGGCGTTTTCTAGCGGAGTTCGTTTGCTTTGACCAAGAAATCTATAAAATATTTATGACAAAATATTTCAAAAAATACTTGTTGAGGTGCAATTAAATAGTGACATTAGTGATCGAAATATATGCTTGCATTGTATTGTATTTTCAGATAAATTTGTCACTTTCTGAAGTTCATTATAGAAAAAAATTACAATGTATATATTTTTTTAATTGTCTCCGCAAATCCTTTTGTTGATACCCGCAAACAAACAACGGGCTTTAATTTTGTATCTTTACGTTTCATAATATGAATGAAATATAACCATTGTAGGGAGAACGTTGGTCTACGGATCGCGGGGTTGAGTTCGATCCCCGGATGGGGCGGATGTTCTCCGTGACGATTTGATAAAAGACATTGTCTGAAATCATTTGTCCTCCGCCTCTGATTCATGTGATAAAGTTGGCAGTTACTTGCGGAAAACAGGTTTGTACTGGTACAGAACCAGGAACACTGGTTAGGTTAACTGCCCACCGTACTGTTGAAAAGCGGCGTTAAACCCAAAACAAACAATTCTACTTGGTCAATTGTAACTGATCACCGGTATGTTGAGCAAAAATCCATTATGAAGTATATAGAACATTATATGCTATACAATAGATTCTATGTACGACCATTAGTGACATAATTTATTGAATAACTGTCGTATACTAACAACTCGTTTCCACCTTGGCGATACATTCGTTTCATGCACAGAAAATTGTAATCAAATTGAAAGCTTTATCTTGTTTTACTGTATACATGACAGCATAAAAACTTTAGCTGATCAATCTTGCTACATAAACATAAATAAAACACACAGCTTTTAAACCTTTCATAACAAAGGTGTTGAAAGAGTATGGATTAATTTACATTCCAAATAACAACAGAGTTTCACTTATGAAACACAGTAGGCAATTATGTCGATTTAATAGTACTAAACAGCTCCTTCTCTAAAACCGTCACTGATAAAATCATAAAATAGGCAAAGCATTCAGTCATTTAAACAAAAGAATCATAATAGTTTGTTTCGATGAAGTGGCTTAAAGAAACATTAAAGCACTCCATTACTAACTTCACAATAAAGTATGAAAAAAAAACTTGAACGAAATTTGATCGAGCAAAGACTGTCTACTGTAAAATCACATATTTTCACGAGGTCAAAAGTAAGCGATTGAGTACACTATTGACACTGAACCCGTGATATAGAAACATCGAGAAAGCGAAGATAATTTAACGCCGAACCTTATAATCCTAATCTTATCTGAACTGTACTTTTTCTAGCTGCAATGAACATATATGACACACTGGACACATATATCCAGTCAGTCAATGCCTAAAGACCTAATTTGTCTCTTCCGCCTATTAAATTTTATAGATGTTCTTATACAAATTTTGCAAATACTAAACTCATACATAATAGGAGTGAGTTTACGGCGAATCGACACAAAAGGTCATATATCGCCGAGAAGAAATTATATTGAAAACGCCAATTGTAAAACATATCTAAAATCATTTATGTAATAATGTAAAGCATATCTAAAATCATTTATGTATAAATGTATGTCGGCTTGGCCATGATAAAGTACTAAGCACTTCTGTTGCACGAAGGTCAATTTTTGAACTTCTTGTTATCGCAAAATGCTATTTATATTTTAATTGCATCAGCCGGATTCAGCCCCTCTGCAAGTTTTAGGGAAAGGGTTTGAATTTCTTATGCCCAGGGTAAAAGTCATGACCTGTTAAATAAACATACACGTAGGGGCCTGTTCATGTATTGAAGAAGTACTTCAAAAGTTGATATATCTCTGATTTCTATTAGAATGTATAAAAGTTCTTATCAACAGCTTACAAAAGTTGTTTTTGTAAAAAATTCCACTTCAAAAACTGGAGGAGGTATCAAAACTGAAATGAACTTGATGACTGACATGATTTATTTGTTTGGTTTGGGTTTAACGCCGTTTTTCAACAGTATTTCAGTCATGTAACGGCGGGCAGTTAACCTAACCAGTGTTCCTGGATTCTGTACCAGTACAAACCTGTTCTCCGCAAGTAACTGCCAGCTTCCCCACATGAATTATCAGAGGTGGAGGACGAATGATTTCAGACACAATGTCTTTCATTAAATCGTCACGGAGAACATACGCCCCGCCCGGGGATCGAACTCGCGACCCCGCGATCTGAAGACCAACGTTCTCCCTTCTGAGCTTAGCATTTCAGTAAAAATGTGTATTGATATTGGTTTAATTCAATACTCAGACTTTTGAGAAACCCACAGCTTGTTTAATCTGAAGTTTGAGCTTGATATCTGGTCATGATGTTGCAAGACAAGTCTCTGATAGTACTTTATAATTTCACTTCTAGCTTACAAATAGTTTTCAAAAACTGGAGGAGGTATCAAAACTGAAATGAACTTGATGACTGACATGATTTGTTTTGTTTCTTTTGGGTTTAACGCCATTTTGCAACAGTATTTCAGTCATGTAACGACGGGCACTTAACCTAACCAGTGTTCCTGGATTCTGTACCTGTAGAAACCTGTTCTCCACAAGTAACTGCCAACTTCCCCACATGAATTATCGGAGGTGGAGGACAAATGATTTCAGACACACTGTCTTTTATCAAATCGTCACGGAGAACATACGCTCCGCCCGGGGATCGAACTCGTGGACGCGCGATCTGTAGACCAACGCTCTCCCTTCTGAGCTTAGCATTGCAGTTAGAATGTGTATTGAAATTGGTTTAATTCAATACTCAGACGTTTGAGAAACTCACAGCTTGTTTAATCTCAAGTTTGAGCTTGATATCTAGCCATGATGTTGCAAGACAAGTCTCTGATAGTGCCTTATATAGGGCCTACGGACTATACAAATAAGCTTATTACAAATCCTTGTGCCCTGAAGAGAACACAAACTAATTTCATTCAGAAGTAAAAGCACTTTATTGTGTGCTAATAAGTGAGTAACTATTTGCATTTATTTAGTAAAACAAACTGAGATCACTTGAAACCTTAAACCAACTTTATTAACCTTTAACACATAAACTTTTCAAAATAGAAACGGTAACATTCACTGAAATTGCAAAATGACAGTGCTGAAATGGTACAGTTTTTTGTAAAATAACAAGTTTTATGAATAAACAAAACCAAACCTTAAAAATTATATGTACCATCAAGGAATTTTTTTTCTCCAAAATGTTAACAGGCCTACGGACTATATAAAATTATAAAAGAAGTCAACAGCTTGCCGTATATTACTAGTTAACATTTTTGTAACTTGTGAAGTTTTAAAGAGCTAACAAAATCTTAAGAACAATAAATGAAATAATGGAACATTATATTTCCTTTCTATCAATGGAATAAATAATTCCTAAATGTTTAAACTCAGAAATACAACATTACTAATATATGGCGTCATCCGCAAGAAAAAAGAACTTTGACTTGTAGATCTAAAAAGCCGAATACTTAACTATACATATACAAACATGGCATTTAAATGTTTCCAATATTCGCATCATTGCTGGAAAGCAGATTAACTATTCCACAACCACTGCTGTACAAATGACTTAATATGTCAGTTCTTCAGAAAGTTATAAAGCACCAGTATTTTGTTTACTGAAATTTATAGAAAACTAATCTACTGTGCCTCTTATTTTCTGTTCTCATTCTTTATCTAATCATTTACCAAAGTTTGCCTCTGTATGCCTTTCCTTTCACGGTCTTTGGCACGCATTTCCTAAAGTCTTGATCTACGCACGCGCCTGCATTTCTTACCTACATTCACTAGCACTATTTTCAGGCTCAACCTCTTTATTATCATTTCTTGGTGTAGGTTTCATAGTTATATTAATTCTGATTTAATTTCCTCTGAAAGTAAATGTTTGTATATAAAGCATATAATTTTAACAATTTTTTGTATATTCCGTAGGCCTAGTTACCTCTTATAATTTTAAAGTATTATATCACCAAATTTAATATTTAGCATATAACATTTTTTGTTTAATTTATGTAGATAATTAGCTCTAGTTCTTAATTATAGTCAACAACCTATATTCTAAGTTTTTGGTGACTCACTGACCTGAAGGACTACTGTCAGTTTCATTGTAGTGCACACATCAATTTCTACATTACTGATTTTGTGTACTTAGAAGCTTCAGATGCTGAGTGTGTTTAAACCTTACTATTCCATCAACTTTCCTTGCTTATAACAACTAAACGTTTATTTAAATAAAGTTATAAGAGAATTAAAATTTGGGGGCCTACGGACTATACTGTATAGTCTGTAAATGGTTTTACCCTGTAGAACAGGCAAGAAGTTTTTACTCCAAATTATTCTTAGTGATGAATGCTAGTTACTACCTGAAACTAAAACAGTGAATTTTATTATAAAGTTACTACAAATGTTTCTTTGCCAGTGCTTGTAATTATGGGTCTAAGGACTACACAAAAATGTAAAATTTTGAATATATTCGTAGAAAATATTCAGGAATTTTATGTAGTACTGTTAACAAGATATTTGAAGTTGTATGCTTTATACACCCAGCAACAGTAATTTTTTACAATCTTTTACTTTTAATTTGTTTGTCTTTCTCTTAAAAACTCATAACTTGTAACAAAGGTACGCTTTTATACAAATAACTATTCAGTTATCAATTTTGGTACGATTTAGATTCTGTAAAAGGTGCGTTGAACTTAAAATAATTTCTTATTAGGAAAATCAAAACATCACAATGGATGTTGTACAGCTTTCAAAAAACTTTTTTTTTTTTGCAACATCAATTTCTTGAAAAAAAAATGGCCATTCTAGGTCATATTATGCTATTTTCTTCATTCTAGATATAAAGTCAGGAAATTACTATACAAAACCATACATTCTCAGAAACTATACAAAAAACACTACTGTATTATGTTCAGTATATAACATTCTTAAAACAAAATGTTCACTTTTTCATGGCCTAGTTGATATACGTATGTGTTAAAAATATCAGCTGCAAACATAATAATATTGCAAAAGATATGTGAATAGAATATGAAAATTCAGATTTAGTGATCCCTATCTACTTTAAAAAAGATAAAATATTTCCGACTGAAACTTTTTCAAATAACTCTTAGATATTGAACGTCATAATATGTACTGCGCTGTGGAGCGAAGTCCACTTAGTCGATTAAAACATGTTTAATAGCTGTGTTTGACATTCACACATTCGGGTTGATCTTTATTCAAAAGATAAGAATGAGTCAAATATGTATGACCTATTCGACAACGAGAAAGAACAACTTCCTCCCTGAGAACGGATCTGTTCCCTTAGTGCCATTCCCTTAGAGTAAGTTTAATATTATGAAGTTTATTGAACGAAGCACTGTTCAATGGCGATTGCTAAAAGCAACAGGTCACTCAACGACAAAAACGAAAATATTGCAAGCTCGGTTTGATTGAGCCTGTTCATGGACGGTAGTGGAAATTCATGCTACGTCTACGCCCTCTAGCCCCGGATTGAGCAGAACTCAACATTTACACATGTTAAAAGTACAAAAATGTGTGTTCATACGGCGGTGCACATGGAAACTTCGCAGACTTGTTCATCTGAATTCATTTTTTTGTGTGTGTGTGGGGGGGGGGGGGGATGGGCGGGGTGTGCGTTTTTTGGAACGTGACATTCCGTATTTATTCCTGTTATTTTGTACCAAAACCAAAAAAAAACAAGGATAAATATCAAACAGGTAATGCCACGTTCCAAAAACGCAGCCTCTCCAAACCGAAACCAACAGCACGCACAAATCTTGTTCGCACTCTAGAACATTTCTCATCCGATCATCACCAAACTTTAACAAAATGTGTTTGCCAGTTAGTCTTGACTAGCCAAATCGGCCTAAGCACTTCAGAATTATGGCCCTTGAATTACCGAAAATCGCTCTGTACACAGATGCCAGTAATAGTACAACTCTTCATTTGTTAGAGTGACCTTCGATTTTTTGTCATTTTGTCATCAACATTTGGACACTTTATTCAATATATATTAATATATCTATGTGTTTCAAGTAGATGTTCTACCAAGAGGGCCATGATGGCCTTATACTGCTCAACTGAGTGTAGTTGCTTGAACAAATTTCTTTGCTTAAGCTTCAACAACAAAATATCTAAGTGAGTAGGTCATGGTAAAGAGTATTGAAGATGACTACTGATATCTGTCATAAAAATATACAGATGCATAACAAAAAAAGTTTCATTTCCATTTCGAATTTTTTCTTTGGATCGGGATTTGTTTGTTTGAATTGGTAAAACTGGAGCATAACTGGCATTTGGAACCGGGCCGATGAACGCCCTTATTACGCAGCTGTATCAGTCAGGATTGTTAATTGGTACAGTCGTTACTGATTTCTACCAGTAAAAAGTGTATTCATCCTGCAGGAAGACCTTACAGAAAATTTCAAACGTCCTCGGGCCGTTTCTACTCGTCAATACGAGCGGAAGAATTGATTTTTGTCCCATGAATACAAAATGTCACCCAAGCAATATTTTTGTAAAATTATTTCAAAATCGGAGCAGTGGTTCAGTAGAACAATGTTTGAAGATGTTTCTATTTTTGGACTGATGGCCATGTACTTTTTCTTTTTGAGAAATCAGAATAATTTAATTTTAGGGGCAACATTTCTGTGAAAAAAATGAAATTAGTCTAACTATTTAGGAGGGGAGTTCGGACTCCCAGGACAGGGAATCTTTTCAACCTAGGGCTATAATTTGAACAATCTTGGTAGAGGACCACAAGACAATGCTACATACAAAATATCAAAGGCCTAGCTCTTGTGGTTTTATTGAAGAAGAATTTTAAATTCTTTTCCTATATAAATCTATGTAAAACTTGGGACCCCCAGAGCGGGGCCTCTTTTCACCACAGGGGAATAATTTGAAAAATCTTCATAGAGGGCTATTAGATGATGTCACATGCCAAATATTGAGGTTCTACGCCTTGCGGTTTTTTGGACAAAGTTTTCCTTTTGGTTGCCATGGCAATTTCCAAATTTTAAAAGGGGTCACCCAAGGCATATTCCTGTGGAATTTGGTGTAAATCTGTCCAGTGGTTTTGAAAGAGTTCTTTTAGATATTGTTGACGGACGGATGACTGACAGTTTAAGCAGTTGTGCAACCATTTTGAAGTATTTGGGACGGAAATCGGGTTGTTTACAAAATATACTACCAATACTTACTTCTAATGAAGCTGATCTTGCTCATTTAGTCTGTACAGAAACTGATAATGACCATTTCCATTTTTAGAGGTAACTTATCCCATCGAACAACCACATTTTAACCATTACTTGTCCGGGTCTCAAGTTTTACTTTTCCCAAACAATCGGACAAGCATTAATGCCGAACCAAGTATGGTCAAACGTTGTCCCAAACATTTTAAAAATGTCCCCATTTTTTTTTACCAAGGGAACATGTGTCCCATTATTTTTGATCGACAGAACACTGCAGCAACGCTGATAAAAATCCTCATGTACGGGCTGGCTTACGAGTATCTATTGTAAAACTTACGACTAAAATAAAATGACAAGTGAATCACAGTCGTGTAGTAACCGACAAACTTAACACATGTTATAAAATTCATGTTCGTTAGTTTATACATAATTTATTTTTTTTTTAGGTCGATTGTGAAGGAAGTTCTACAACTTATATTAATCACTCTCGACACCTCATTCCTGATGGAATCCATCGCCACGAGGGTATGAGAGAAGAGGCCAGTTTCTGCCCTTTTAATGCTGAGCGCCAAGCAAGGGAGCCACTGGTACCATTTTTTACGTCTTTGGTATGACGCGGCCGGGGATCGAACCCACGACCTCCCGCACTCGAAGCGGACGCTCTACCACTAGGCTATCGAGGCGTTATGTTCATGTTCGTTGGCCGATTGAATTGTTAAGCTAGTGCATATATCATGCTGAACACTATCATCATTTTCGCAAGATAATTCGGAACATATTTTTAGATAAAATTTGGAAATGCAAAACGCACTCGCCCAGTCATTCAAGTATACAGCAAGTTTCATTAGCCCTTGCCCGACTTTAAATAGCCAATGCAAGTAGGTCAGTAGATTTTTACACCCGTTTTTAAAGTTCCTTCTATATACTTATATAGGGGAAAGGAAACCCACACCCCTAGCAACCATGTGTTTGATGATTCAAAAAATAAATTGTAAAATAAAGCCAACGGTTTCAGAAAAGAAGATTTTTAAATCTCACATTATACATATAGGGAAAAGTAACTACCCCACCCCACCACCAGCGGCAATGTTTCTTGGCAAATCTGAATAATTTGAACATTCTTGGTGGAGAGTTATCCAACGAATAAAAAATATTGTGCGAAATTATTTTGAAATTGGATCTGCAGTTTCTGGCTCAAATATTTCTTTGTGTCATGATGAGGAACAACAATTTAATATAAAGTAATAACAGATCATTCCAATTTACCAAAAAACAACAAGAATCATGGGAACATAATTCATAAAAAAATGGCACCAGAATTATGGAGATGAAGAGAAAGAACATCACAGCTTTAACCAAGGTTTGTCAGCGGAAGACGCCGACGCCAACTTCAAGACCGACGTCAGATCGAATATAATAGCTTTCCATACTTCCTGTTGTCCTGCTAAAAAGTGCTAATGCATTTAACTATTTGCATTTAATATTAATATAACAGAAACATCTTCCCTGAAACATAACTTGATTGAAAGATACTTTCGACACGTTGTATATTTGAGGTAAGTCAAATGACCGACATATTAACAAAATATTGTTCCCTGAGAGCAGTCATACGAAGAATAACACATCTAATAGGGAACTAACTCACACGATCATACGTCTTAAGTTGGCGTGCCTGTGTAAAGACTGATTGCAAAAACGTTTCGCATATGATATAAGAGGAAGCACTGTCACACTAATATTTTCTTTGTGCTGTTTGGCTATCTTGTGTTTTGTGAAAGAAGTTCTTTTTACTTGTCAATGAACTGATGATAATACAGCAGGCACCGTGCAAGTCTTGCATTGCTAAATGAGTATATCAATCGAATGTCGTCTAATATAGTAAGACTTTACACTCCTGTATGACGGAGCACGATTTTGTTGCTAACTTTCTGACTAAAACACAACATCATATTCAAACTGAAAGTTGCCTTGCGGATAAAACGTTTAAACGCTGGAAAGGGAATCTGTAAGAAGAAACACTTCCTTTTATCTTCATACAGTCTTTTCATCACATTGAGCAAATTATGGTAATTACAGCAAACAGAGAACTTATCTCGCTTAACATTCAATTGTGACATCAAACACCATCAAAATCAGTAATGTAATTACATTTTTAAAAGTGCTACATCATCAACTACTCAAGTTATTACTTTCACATTCAGAGATATTTCTCTGGGCTTTCGACACTAGATTTCTGAGTTTCTTAGAATTAATACGCATTAAAATCTAAAAGTTCTAAATGTAACGTTGGCAAAGACTGAGTCAATATTCGTTTTAAACGTTTCTTAACATATCTCATCTTGGACACCTTACCACGATTTCGACACTTCTGATTATCAGATAGAGTGTAAGATTTACATCCACGAAAATTTCATTATAATTGTATGCGAACTTAAGTCACGTAAAAGTGATTGATGTTGGATATAGGAGTATCTACGAATACTGGTTGTAGATAAAAGGTTTTGGCATAATTATAGACTGAAAGAATAAGTTAGAGGAGTTATATTGTTTTACCACTGTACTTGCTGACTCTTTGATATTGAATTATCTACTTAAGAACACATTAGACACCATGTAAATGATATTGGTTTTCTAATCTTCAATATGACATGGGGAAAAATCTGTCAAATTCTAGACTATAAGTAAGATGTACAAGGCACTTTAAATGAGCCGTGCCATGAGAAAACCAACATAATGGGTTTGCGACCAGCATGGATCCAGACCAGCCTGCGCCTCCGCGCAGTCTGGTCAGGATCCATGTTGTTCGCTAACAGTTTCTCCAATTCCAATAGGCTTTAAAAGCGAACAGCATGGATCCTGACCAGACTGCGCGGGTGCGCAGCCTGGTCTGGATCCATGCTGGTCGCAAACCCACTATGTTGGTTTTCTCATGGCACGGCTCAAATTATTCCCTGTACTGGGACTTGAAATTTCTGAGCTGCTTTTGGGTGTCTGCCACCCAGATAAGATGCCGTTTCATGTTCTTCCCAGGGAAGAGTATTATGCGTGTGTCGGTGCACAATACCGAGCACGTTAAACAATTAGGTTGTATCTGTACATTCCTGTATTTATAAGTTCTCTTTCTGTTTAAAATTTAAGGGCTTTGTCTGACTGTGTCCCTCTAGTCAGACCACTTTGTATTTACACTGGTAGAGGTTGAACCTAGCGCCCTTGAAGGGCAGCCTTTGTGCATATGTACGTATATAACGCACCATTGGATAAATTCATCATACAAAGAATGATAGAGAAAGCTTGTTGAACAATGCTAATTATCAATTTTAATATAAAATTAATTTTAAACATGGTTCGCCGGATTTTAAACTCTAATTGATTACGGGAAAAAATTAACGCGTTTACATTAATCTACTTTTCCTGCAATTATACACTCGCCCGGTCGTTTATTTACATGAAAACAATCACAATATAGGTGTAACCGAAATAACCACATGATCTTGTGCGACTTATATGAGAAATATGCTTAGTTAAGTTTGTCGTGTTGGGCGACCGATAGGGTTTTACAAATTTTCTATTTTGACAAAATGTTGTACCTTTAATCAGTATAAGTACTTTTGGAAACACTGGTTGCCATAACCAGTTGAATATGTGGTTTAAAATTATGGTCGATACATGTTTAGGCACTGAGTAGCTGCGTGCAGATAGTATAGAAAAAATGTATAAAGAGTCAATATAACCAATAAATCGATATAAAAATCATATTGTTAGGAATAAAACTTATCAAAACGGTTCTAAGCTATGTCAAAACATGTGATGATCGCGCAATTTCTAGTTATAAAAAGCATAGACTGAACTACAAACGTAGATCATTATTTAGACAGTATGGAAAATGAAACTCTTCTAAACGGAGGAATTCCTAAACAAGTTTATGTACAACAAAAAATAAAAAGAATGAAATATGTTATCCCATATGGACAACTGTATTAAAATGTTTATGATTCTAAAGAACTGAGGAGTGGTTATATGTAGGCGTATAAATGCATAAACATTTAGCATATGTAACATTTGACAGATATATCTCGTTCGTGCTAACATAAAATAACAAAGCATCTCTTGAAGCAAGATGTTCAAAGATCCTATAGACCACACCGGCAGAGGAGGCTGATGTAAGATTTGAATGGCAGACTGATTAGACAGAAAATGAAACGAAATATCGTTTTCTAACAGCGAGACGAAGAAATAAGGAATCTATTGGGAAATTAATACGTCTTCATCTCTAAATAATGAAAACACTTTACGTGTAAAGACTAAATGAAAATAATTTGTCATGTATAAATAAAATAACTGCGTTATTGAATATTTTTGTTTGTATTTTGGTGAATCAATACTATTTGCTGAAAGCGTTTGACGAGTTTTTGCTAGCAACGCAAGAAATAACTCTCCGACTTGACAGAACAACACAGTGCAGTGATGTTAATTCTACTGGAATGACTCAAAACATCAAACAGTTTATCGCATTAATGAAATTAAGCGATGTCAATTTCATTTGATATGACTTAGAATTTATGAAGTATATGTGAGCCATATGAGAATCAAGTCAAACATTTTCTTCCGCAGCATCCTTCCACCGGACGTCTATCAAGCTATAGTTGAATCCTTATCACCTGGTGGTATTTGTCCCATATCCCTTATCATGACGTCATTCCAAGCACTTCTTGAAGTTACATGAGCTGCAAATGAGTTAAATGATTATTCTAAGTAAAATGAACGACATGACAATAAATATGTTACGATGCAATAGGAAACAATGGTTGTGATTCTGTAACACTTCCAACGAATAAATGCACTGGCTATCTTCGTTTTGTTTAGTTCTACTGATTGTTTTCTCGTTCAGACCAAACTCATTATTTTAACTGAAGACAATATGCCGCTTTTCATGGAGTTCACTCTGCATCATTGCAGTTTCCATGTTCACCACCCTACGTTGAGTTCTGCTCAATCTGGTGCTAGAGGGCGCGGACGGTAGCTATCGTTCTTGAACAGGTTCAGTCAAACCGTGTCTGCAACATTTGCATTTTTGACGTGTTGTTTGCACTGTTGAGTTTCCATTTTTCGGCGACGCCGTCTAAATTCGTTTTCGTTACTTATGCCACGTGACTTCAGTTTGCCAATCAAACTACTTGATAACGCATTATAGATAATTTATCAAAATGGAAGATTTATGTTACACTCTGCCTGATTGGACGAGAGTGTCAATTTCTTTCACTCTGTTGATTGTGCTACGCTGAGTGATATGTAGACAAAGCGTTTATCCTAAACGAGGCTGTTCACAGTTTTAAAACTAACTTTGGCTCAGTATATTTAGCAAGAATATTGATATATCTCATAAAGATAAGTATGTTTAATAAATATGATAAAAACCTGTTCAAATACCAACATATATCAAATTAAAGAAAGAGCTGAATACGGTCTGTGTATCACATGAATAAGGGTTTGATAAGAGTCTTTTATGTAGAGAAGTGTTTTTTAAAAGATTTTCCTGGTTACAATTGTCGTCTGTATATGAAAAGGTTTCTTGCTTTTGTGACTTATTCAGATTGCATATTAAAATGAATACTTGTTTGCTTTGATATATTTGTTATAAATTATTTAACTGATTTATTATATATGAATATTTTTCTTTAGTATGGTATGCAAATACATGTATTGAACTCAGTTGAAATCTGTTTTATTATATATATGCTATATAATGACTGAATCTCATTATACTGAAATGAAGGTACGCTGAGTACAGTTTATCTATGTGATATGACTTCGGTTAAACTTTGCTTATGAAACAGAAATATTGAAATAATTACAATTGTATGTTTTGCTTGACTTTCACTTTTTTATAGGTGTGACGTCATTGTCCAAAGATTCATGAATAGCGAATATGCTATTTGTTAAAGCGGGATCAGTTGGCCTTTTAGAAATAAATAAAAATAATAAACAAAAAAAATCCTTTAATTGATTTTTTCTCATGTATTCTAATCAAACTTGATTTGTAGCATCTTTATTAGGCCCGAAGCCAATTTTGTTCAGCTGGGACATTTGACCCCTTTTAGGAGCTGCTAGAGCTAAAACTAGAAATGCCTTTATACAGCGTCTCATGAACAGCTTGGTGGATCTTTGTCATACTTGGTCTGGAGCATCATTATAAGGTCCTTTCCCAAATTTATTTATATAGGAACTTGGGCCCTATTAGAGACCACTATAGCTAAAAGTAGATATGCCTTCCTTCGCATTAACCACTAAAATGTAATGGATTTTTATCAAACTCGATGTGTAACAATATCGTAAGTTCTCCTGCTATTTTGTTACAAATGGGGATAGGGACCAATTTAGCTAAAAATATAAAAACACGTTTAATGACCTCTTCTCATGAACCGCTTCATGAATCTTCATCAAACTACTGCTGTAATTATTCGTCTAAGGATAAACGAAATAAAATTGCAACCCTACGAAACCTTTGCGAAAAATTAAAAGAGAACCATTTAAATTGTTAAAGTGCGGTGTTTAGTTTTGCAATTTGAAAAATGTTAGATGAAAGATGAATGTTAGATGAAAAATTCATAAACTTCTTTCCTAATTACATTTCGCCGACCATCATTTTTAAAGATATAGCTTGTTTGTATTTTTCTATCACTGCTATGTTGTTTGTGTCGTGCGGTTGCCGTTTAATGTCTCCCCATACGTAAGAAGAGAGTTCTTAGACCGTTCAACACGACATATATGTTGTTTTAGTGCTATTATAATTTTTTCAGCTTAAATATTACGGCTGCCGTGGTTCCATTACTCCCACTATCATAGCCTTTGGTATTGTCATATCACCATTTGGATACGGTGACTGCCTTTTGATTTTGTCTTCTGACAGTTTCTGTGTTATGCAAGCTCCGGAGACCATACGCCGCTGTTCATGAATTTGCACTCAGTGCATCATAGACGGTTCCTTGTTCACTCCGTATTAATTAGGGAACTACTGTACTACACTGTAAAAACTGGTGTTTTGAAATTGAACACTTTTTAAAACACATTTCTGTTACACTTTTAAAACATGTTACCAGCTTAAACATGTTACGTGTTTTGGTGTAAAACACTAGTGTTTCCATAGGAAAACGCTAGAGTTACCCTATTAAACACCAATAAAACGCGTCACACGTTTTATTTCAAAACACGTAACACGTTTTATTTCAAAACACTTCCTTGTGGCACTTTTAAAACACCAAGCACCTTCCGAAAACACCTCAAGTGTTTTAATTCAAAACATGGAACGTTTTCAGCTAAACTTTAAAACAAATTATTTAAACGTATTGACGACTAACCCTAAAAAGTTAGATCTACATTGTCTCCGAACACGACACAACAATGGATATACCGTTAAATATGAAGCACATTGTAGATTTTCCAAAATATAAAAATAGCCTGAGCACTGCACTCGTCGTTCATGAACCGCCAAAAATGTGAATCTCTGAATCAAAATCAACCGCTTACCTACAGTAAATTATCGCATAGATACTTAAACTTTATATTATATTTATGAAATATTTTATATAAGAAAAATAGTTTATAGCATTATTCGCCACTTTCTTGTAACTAAACTTTCTATGACGTCAAAACATTTTAGAGATTATTTGGTGTACTCGATTTGCACACTACACTCACACCAGTAAAACAGTTGGCGTTTAAGTGTTTTGCACTTCCTCGAAAATCAACTTGAAAATTTGTTTTTTTCTGATTGTTTTGGTGTTTTGTTTCGTTTATGACAGTTTCAATCTGCTGCCTATCATACTACGACATTTTAATAACACCAATATTTATAAAAAGAAAACGAACCGTTTTCAATTAAAACACTACCGTTTTACGTTCAGCGACTAAACATATGTAAAACACATAGTGTTTTGAGTCGAACAGATGTGATTAGATTAAAAACGGAGATGTTTTGTTTTCGAACACCAGCAAAACGTGTTACACGTTCCCATTTTTTACAGTGTACCGTTAACTGAAAATCAAAATCAATCATAATATTTCATGAGTGTTTCTTTAATACGTTTAACGACATTTGAACCGTGAAGTCGCAATAATAATAGATCTGGTAATTATTTACAAAAATACATTCACATACATAGTCCATTGTTTGTTATGTCACATAACACATTTCACAATTACGAGTTTATCCAAGATTTATATGGTAGAAAAACTAAAATAATGCTAAAAAGGCCCGCCCGCTTGGCTCAGTAGGTAGAGCGTTGGTCTACGGATCGTGGGGTTACGAGTTCGATCCTCAGGCGGGGCGTTTGTTCTCCTCGACTATTTGATAAACAACATTGTGTCTGAAATCATTAGTCCTCCACCGCTGATTCATGTGGGTAAGTTGGCAGTTACTTGCGGAGAACAGGTTTGTACTGGTACAGAATCCAGGAACACTGGTTAGGTTAACTGCCCGCCGTTGCATGACTGATATACTGTTGAAAAGTGGTGTTAAACCCAAAACAAACAAATGCTAAGAGTTCAGCTGTACATGTGTAACGTTCCTTTCACGTTTCCGAATGTTTATTTAAACGCTTTTAAATTGCACTTTGTTTTGAGCACTGTGAGGAGCTTTTAGTATAAAAGTAAGATTTATACCGTTATGTTCATATTGTATTTTTATCTGAATATAACTTTCAATGTACCTTCAAAGAAAAAACATCTGCATATAATATATCCCAGTGATTTAAACATATCACAATGTTTTGGTATTTGCACTCATATATTCTATTTAATTTTATGCTTACGGATGAAATACTGAGATATAATTGATTATTTCACAGAGAAAAATATCAAATGCATTTTTCGCTGTACTCCAGTTGAGACTACAGAATACGTCCCTTAGGGTGCCTCACACATTGTCGAGTAGTTTAAAGTGTACAAATCAAATTCATACCGATCAGGCTTAGCTTTTATCTTCCGACTAGTATCATTTAGTATGGTTTCGACTTACCAGTAACATGGTGAAAGTATTCGTTCTGCCAGTCTTCTTGCACTAAATTTGAAGATTCTCGGACATATTCATGTATAACCCAGTGAAAACTCGCATTGAATTAATAAATCCCAAAAGGCAGGTAAACAAATAACCCGTTTTCTCATTCGGCGCACATGTACCATAACTCTGGCATAGCTGAGTGAAATCTATGTACCCCTTTTGTGATGGTATAAATGGCACAGTGCGAAAATAAAATCTATATGAAGATCTTTTAAAGGGATTGAACGCATTCGAGCAAAATAATAGCAGACTCGGTATAAGTCTGTTCGTGAGAGGTAATGAAATGTGCAACACCCCTCACACCCGCCTAGGAACGGCTTAAGCGGAATTCTATTAATAATCAGGATGGAATGAACTCAATTAATGTAACAGCGTTACAATTCAGAAAATGTCATTCTAATAATTGAGTTATTAATTTTAGTTATTACTTAATTCTTCTTTGGATGTAATAAACACAAACTGATAACATAGACAATGAGTTCAAACTACTTTGATGTGACAGAGATTCTATAAATTATTCATTTGTTATTGAATAACCTACATAGGTTTTAATTTCTGTTCAGTTGTGATCTGATTGCCTATTCCCAGAGGATAAATATTATAAAACGTTAGATATAAGGTCTTTGCATGAATACGCATTAATGCTAATGTATAAGAATCGTTACAATAAAAGACTCCGCGTATTTTTTGTATAAAAAACATTTGCAAAATTTAAACTATGTCTTTGATAAACCAGAAAGTGTTAACACTTTAAAGTAGTAAGAATTGTTATTTAATAATAGACAAAGGTCATTGTAATGAACACCACATTTGTTCATCAAAATTGTTTGCATCAGGCGTCAGACTAAAGCAACTTACATTTGAAAATGTTGTAGCTGCTTTCCATTCATATCTTTTTATCGAAACTAATAGTCTAAGAGATTTAAATGTATTTAAAAGACTAGTACTTTCTTCTCGCCAACATCTGGGTCTCGGATTCAGCATTCACTAAGCTGCGATAATCGAAGTGAAATAAAATAATAAGGTTACCCAAAATAGCAGCATGCTTCTTAAATTTCTGTGTTTGAGTCCAGGGACCGTATTCATAAAGCATTTTAAGTACAAGTATAAGAAATTGATTATTACTTAAGTATTACTTAGGTTAGAAATTTATTTTACTTAAGTATATTTGTTATTCATAAAACAGCTTAATAAGTAATTCTTGTTTTTATTGTGGACGAAAACATTAAAAAAACACATTAATTTCAGTCATATACAACATGCACAATTATGTTTAAAGTGCTTTTATATGAAAACAACACTTTAATCGTACTCACCACGCTATTTTATTCTGACTTAAGTCATTTTTTACGTATCTTAAGTTTTAGCTCTTTTATGACTAGAACTTAAGTTTTTACTTAGACTTAAGTTGAAATCACCACAAACTTATGTAGAATCTTAAACTTAACGAGAATTCCTATAGTTTTTTCCTTCCATAGAATTTTTTTAAATTCATATATATGATAGGAAAATATGTGCTGAAAACAATGAACAAATAAAAACAATAGGTCACCAGGCTTGTTTTTGTGAAAAATTGTTTTGAACACACCCACTGTTGCTGAAACTGCCAGCGATTTTTCAACATTTTCATAATTTTCTGCTTTTTTATAAATACCAACCAAAATATACATCCAGGCAGCACAATACGGGTTTTTTCTTATTACAGGTTTTATTATATACTATCCTTACAATGATGGGTACAAATGAAAAAAAAATATTGTTTCATATTTACTTTTGTGAACTTTTTTAAAATGAAAAATACCCATAGTGAAGAATTTTTTTATTTGAATTTTGAAAAAACTCTTTCATGGAATATTTTCCTTTTTTTCTTGTGTATAGATAATTGTATTGTGAGCATAAAAATGGCTAAAAATATATGGGTCACCAGGCTAAATTTTATGTTAAGACCGCTAGAATACAACACCTGTTCGGACGGAAATGGCGCGAACCTGCCCAAATTGATTACATGTATGTCTGCTAAAAGTTTTAAAAAAGTTTTTAAAGTTCTTAATTCTTTCTATAATTGCATACTAAATAATCTGAAAGGTAATATTGTCTTATCAATACTAAGTCAATTATCTTACATTATATGAACAACACTGTCTTTGTACTAAAATGCGATGTGAAAACACAACCACAAAAATAGCAAGATACCTGTCAGGCATGATACTTGTCAATACAACATAAACCAGTATCAACATTTGATTACTGATATAACTTATCAAAAATGTTATTTCATTCAAGATTCCTCATATTTAAGATTGTCTGTAACATGTTTCAACAAATGTTGACTTCAGTTCAGTTTTCCATAGAAAGTGTCGGCTGCGCAGAAAGATGCGCATAAAAAACTATAAGTATTCCCTTTAAGTCAAAACTTATACTTAAGATGCTTTATGAATACGGCCCCAGATATACAATATGATATTTAGAAATGCCTCAAATTTTCTTTCGAATCTTTAGAACTTACTTCAGCTCATACTAATCATTAATAGAGGAGGAAGGCTAAATCGGTGACTATTTTGTATTTACGGAATGATTTCATGCCATCATCAACCATAATGCATTACTTCATATTACTCTAGATCGAATAAATATTATTTGATATAAAAACAGTAAACGAAAGGTGACATTTTTATTTTACTTCGATATGACACTGCTTTAACTGAATATTCATTAGCTATTGAATTACAGAGATTTGGTCTTATTTCTGGTAAGTGTTGCGTAAAAATGCGTTATCTGATTGTCTGTTTCTAGCCGATGTATAATGTGATGAATTTAATACTAGCTTAAGTCATGAATACGCTTCCTTGCACATATGCGAGTACGTACTTACAGTCAATTCGGCACTATGTATAAATAAGGATTATAATCTAGGACTCTGCAAATCAGTCTAAGACTGAAAGGTTATTCAGTGAAAATATTTGATTTAAGAAAAGAAAAAGAAAAACATAATCATATAAAAGTGCGAAGAGTTCGTTGATTACAAACAGGTCGATCATCAGTCACCACAAATTCTTTATTTGTAATAAAAAGGTGTAAAGGTCTGAACGTCATACGATAAATAAATAAAAAAATAAAAAATACTTATATTCCTTTATATTTTTCTAAGAAAGCTTTTAGATATATAGTCTATCAAATCGTCATACATTACTTTTAATTATGAGTATATTTTAATCTTTAAATCGTTAATAATATATTTCGATAGATGTTAAGATATTGTTGATATTTAGGGATATGAACTATATAAGTTTTGTTCTAAATATTTGTATTATCATTTGTACGCTTGTAAATTTCTGATGTGATGACGAAATAAATAAGTTTAAAAAATCGTCCCATTTCTTGCTTTATAGTAACATTTATAAACAAGTACTTATACGTGCAAATCGTGCAATTAGCTGATCGTATCACTGCACCTGTCACTTGCCAAATCCTTTTATATGGATATATACCTATATACAGAATGAATGTAAACCGGGAAATCTATCCTTACCTTTTATCTTTTGTAGATTAGTAAAGATTCAATATTCCTCCTCTTAGACATAAAGTAATGACATGTTATATTGCACTAATAATTTATTCACCGCTATGTATTTCCTAATGTCTCGCTAGCTCTGATATTATTACTGAAGACAATGGACATAAGTGAAAGCTGACATTTTCGTTTTACTTTGATTAACACTGTTTTTTTTTTAACATATTTTAGATATTAATCCTGTTTGGCGCCATATAACCTATACTGTGTTGGTGCGCCGTAAAACCCAAATAAATAAATAACTTTAGATATTAAATTACCAAGATTTCTTGGAAGACGCCATTGGGTTTCTCTGAATCTAAACAATGCGGTAAAATGCATGAAAGTGACCATTTTGTGTCGATTCGCCGTAAAACCCAACTCACTCACTCACTCACTCACTCACTAACTTACTTGTTGATTGAATATACATAAGTGCATGTAACACAAATACAAGATATAGGTTTTATTGTATTAAATCAATTCAAATTAAAATACGATTAAGTTAGAATGGTCGTCTTTATGTAATTATAAAGTCTTTTGTACAGTCGTCTGATTAATACTAAGTCGTTTTATAAGGCGGGGATTTGTATGAAATAACAGAAATGTCTCTTTCTAATGAGTAATAACCTGATGTTGACGTTTAGACATTCGCCTTGATACTTTGAGACATAAAGCCGTTCTTGCATTGGTTATATCTGAGAATATTAAAGATAACATTTCGTTGTCATTAAGTCTGTCAGGTTTAAATGCATCTGGAGGAAATAACCTTTATTTACCCACACCCTCTGTAACGTTGAGTTAACAATTATCCGGTGTAATGCCCAAGTTGTTATTGTGACACCCTAAGCTCAAAGGCGCCGCCCCGTGTATTCCTTTGTATGGGCTTGACCCAGAAGATGAGGTATACCAAGCTAACGACGTTTGATTACACCGAGCTTTGTAAGTTTTATACAAAAAAAAAAACTCATTAAAATCCAAGAAACTGTTTTTCACTTGCAAATCCGATGTATTAGAAAGAGCATTTGTATTGCAAAAGAAATCTGTATTTTATTTTAATAAGATGCAATTGGGCGTCTGAATACATCATATTAACTTCAAGTTTCGATGTTATGGCGACCTCGCTATTACTTTTGGTTGCATTTGTTTTATATTTGGTAATCTCATAGGCGGCAATACTTGTTTCAATTAGTGTCATTTATAACACAATGGCAATTCAAGCAATATTTGTTGCCGAATTTTGTAACTTCTATTGGAAGAGCGGACATGATGTTAATAAATTACGTTCCATTTAACAATAATATTTCTGTCTTGCAGTTTGATATTCTACATTTCTGAATGAATTTCAGAATTATAATGAGTCCTTACATTTTGGAATAATCTACTTCTACTCCCGGTCATGTGCTCTCTGTATTGTTTACAGCATAACATTCATGTGTATGATCTTATAGTGAGATAAATGTCTGAAGAAATAATTTCCTGTCAGCATTAAAACATCTGTATGATGATCATAATGGTTTGGACAAACCAATGACAGTAACGAAAAGGTAATTTATTAGTTACATTCATATTCATATATTAAACATGGTACTAACAGGTTTACAAAGTTCACACAAACATCTTAATGTATGATTGCGTGATGGTATCTATGAGAATATTCTGTTCGTGAGAGGCGGTAAGACATGCTACATCATTTGAAGAAGGCGTCTTTAGCATATGAACTAAAGGAAGCAAGTTAAAAATGAAATTGAACAGACTACATAATCAAAGAAGAATAACTGCGTTTGGTGATTATTTACGGCAGCATGGAACGTAAATACTAGATTCATCTTACTATCAAGCTCCGGAGCAGTCCAGATAAAACATAATTTAATATGTTGTGACTGAACATCAAGTTAAAAGTACCATTTGATACAGACCGCATATAGGAGACTGTTATTTATATTGCTTCATAATCAGATTAGTATGTGGATGGAAGATAGCAAAGGGATAACGTTCAATGTTTTTCCATTAATATGACAAATTACAATACTTATCGAGACATATCAAATAAAAATAATTACTTTGTCTGCTTTCTATACTCCTGAAAAGTTATTAGTCCCTCTAATATTGTAACGACACATTAATAGTATGCTAGTTTCTTTCAACCCACCTTCTAATTAAAAACATATGCCTAGGTTCTTTACGTCCATTGAGCCTTTATTGAAATCACTATGCGTATAATCCATTAATGTCACATATGAATTGTAATTAAAATATGTAATTAATTATATACCTACGGGTCTTAACTAAAACAATCTAGTGATCTTAACATGCCAATATTCTTGTGAATTCATCCACAATCACAAACACAGTAAAGCTTGAAAAAAGCGCCGATGGCAATCTTATCTCCCTGTACAATTTCTACGGTCTTGAACGAGCTTAATGTTTAATAATGTCTTTTTTCAGAACACTTAGAAAATTTGCGTTGAAAACGATAATCTGTCCAATTTCTTTATAATTCATAATTCAGAAGCAGCGTCTTGAGTTTAAAGACCATTCCGAAAAAAACATGCAACAATTTGAAGAGTGATTGAGCCTAGAATCAACCAAACCGATGTTGTAGTTATTGGACTGGTCTTCAGAATTGGATTTATTATATTGGAGGCAGATGTTGTAACGCATGGAAAGCATACAAAAATCATGCTATTCTGAATGGGTTTAATTCATTCTCATCCAAATTATAGCTATCAAACATTAAAGCTGATTATGTATGCGACACTTTCAGCAACGACATGGCATGCAAATAGCCCCAGTTTGGCACCTTTTCAAAACTGTTTAAGAGGTTTATATTTTTAGATATTGTGTAGACTGCAACCTTTATGTTTAATGCTAATTTCAGGATAAGAAATTACGTGTATTTCTGTAATATTTCACAAATGTGCACAAGCTTTCCTACCTTACGGTAATATCGGACTGCTCTGAACATTAAAACACACAGAGACCATTTCAATACGTAATATCAGATCACTGAGAGAAAATCTCCAAAATTTCGGCCAGTATGAGACATAAATGCTATTTTTTGTCTCCACACATCTTGTATAGAAAAGTTTTAATAAATTTCGTATATCAAACGAGTTATAAACAGGAATCTGTGCAAATAATCTATAGAACGTAACGTTAAAACCATTCAGGTCTCAATGTATAAACTGTGTTTTTTTAATGTACTTGTCATGAAAAGGAACAACATTTACTTTAGCATATTTGTAGAAAAGTTTGAACGTAGCTCTGTATTTATATGCTGAAACAAACATGTTATTAACATCATTACATGTAACATATTTTCTGTATATACCAAAAGAGACAGAAATATCTTTTATATATATATAACAGCAGTAATTCGGTAAAGTAGATAATTTCGTTTCTAAATTAGATTTTCTGAATATTCAGTTGGAACAATTTCTCAGCAACGAACGAAACGTTTGACGATAATGGTATTTTTTGCAGTGTCCCTGTTGATTATTTGTACAGTAAAGACTGATTTATTGCCTCTTGAATAAAACATATACATAACAGATATCACTAATACTTCTCAGTAACATGTTTGGCTCTGCTAATTTGATTAAAATGCATTAGTTAATTGTGTTTACTCACTGGAAGATATGTATGCAACTATATAAACACTTTTATCAAAATAATTGTTTTGACCTAATTATGAAGAGTTTGTCCAATCTAATAGAATAGCCTTGCACAAATTGTTTGAATTACATGGTGATTGAATATTTCATTTTTACTTTGATATGCAATAGAATGCAACATTTTATATGATACAACCTTCAAATGCAATTACAGTTTTACGTTTAGCATTATATAAATATACTATATTTATATTTGTACATGTAATTTTACCAATTTGAAAACTGAATATAACAGTCAATCTGAATTTTAAATATATTAAAATAAAATTAAAATAAAATGTGCTGGACGACCCACAAACAAAAATGAAAAATTTGAAGGTTCGATATGGTTTCAAGAGCCTGTTAATGGACGCGGTCTAGCCCTGAGCTGAGCAGATCTCAACATTTACCCATGTTACAAATATAGCATTCACAGATGTGTTCATATGGCGTTCTACATGGAAAATTCAGTGATGCACTAGAGTACAATTCCTTGAAGAGCGACGTATAATCCGCAGTTAAACATATTTGAGCACCCTTAAACGAGATAAATTTGCAGACCTGAACAAACAACCGTTACTGTAGCTACCACGATCTTATCATTTTGAGTTTCATTAGAATATTAACTGATGTATAGTGTCTTGTCCATTTTTTTATCAAAACGGTGCCCTCGCACTGATTAATTAGAAATTTTAGAAACCGTGTCATACAGTGTTATCTTTTGGCCTATGTCAATTATGATCTATAATTATATTTCAGTTATTGAGTTAGTGCTGTGCCCTTTGCCCGTCGTCTGGCGCTAGGGTTTTACAGTACTCGACTTCTGCTCCTGAACAACATTATGGAATATCATCAAATATGCAAGTGTTACAAGTCATGATCGTTTTTTCTAGATTAGTATGTTTTACCTAGTGTGTAGGTAGTTATCTCATCATGAAATCTGATTGAAATAAGCACCAAACCGACATTAATGTAATCGTGCACACCAGGTTATATACATTATTACACATTATAGGTTTCGGAAATATTTAGTAATTGATATTTGATCTACATTTTAATACAATATTTATAGAATTAGATTATTTTGACATTATGATGCAAACCCGGTGTGAGGTTTATGTAGGATTCAGTTTTTGTCTTTGATTTTATGAAAGTTATTAATGTTAACTGTACCTGATTAAGATAGATTTACATCCTTATGAAATATAATATTAGATATTGTGATAACAAAATTAAACTTTGGTAGAAAATGATGCGAAATTAATTTTCACTGATACTCTACGATATCTATTCACCTGATCATATCTTTGACTATTGAATTCCAAAGATCAGTCATAAAGCATCAAGTGAACAACTGTATGCCCTGTTTTAGAAATTTATATTGTGCAGTAAATCTTTTTCATGAACTTGCTTAAAGTTCAATCATCGTTTATTTGAGATATTTTTCTTACGGGAAAAGTTTTAGAAAAGAGTTTTGTTTTCATAGATAGATAGATAGATAGATAGATAGATAATAACTTTATTACTTTCATATAGGCTACAAAAACCCATGATGACATATAATTGACATAATGCAAGATATAGCAAAACAGTGGTGAACATCACACTATGCGAAAATTTTTTAATTGAAATTTAAAAAGTTCTGTTCCGGAGAAGGTCAGAAATAGTTATGAGAAAAATTCTGTCCTCTGACCTTTTTTACTACTGAAAATAATGCAAAAAATACCCAAAAAAACATTTACTGTAAATTGTTAAACAATTTGGGACTCGTGGCAGTAACTACTCCAAAAGTGTTTGTTTTACCTGACCTTCAGTATCATTTTAGTTTGCGTGAAAAAAAATACTCTTAGATATTTCTGACATTATCAAAATACCGACAGTGTAAAGAGTGCAAAATTTAGAAATTGTTATCGGTATATAATAGATACATTTACATACATGAAAACAATAACAAACACATATTACACCTATCTACATGTATATAGATATACATGTGACACATATCAATATATAATTAAAAGATTACGAAGAAAATTACACTCACAATGTTACATATACATACATTTAATTATGTAACACATATAATATAATAACAAAGATGATATGCGACTAAAAACAGAACAAAACTAAACAGTTAACATATAACGAAAGGAGACAAAATACAAAGGATAACTGAATGAGTTTCATTCCGACGAGATAGTACAAAAATTCATAGTTTTTTATTTATTTATTTTATTTTATATGTATATATATATATTTAGAAATTTTGGTAGCTCTTACCGAAAACCGAAAGCGTAAGAGTTTTGTTTTTAATTTGCACACAATTGATACTTAAAACAAAAGTCGTTCCTAAATATTTATAATGAAGATGAAAGCAAAATGTTTTGAAAATGTAATGTCCTAGAAATTGTTTTTCTGATTTCAAATGCATTATGTATGAATTTTCCTAAATTTCGTACTATATTTTGATTTTCTGAATTTAAAAGTTCTACGAATTTGAACATATTCGGTCTGTGCCAGTATCTTTTTGGTATGAATTGTTTTCTTAAGTCCTTAAATATTTGAAACTCTAATACAAAGTGGTACTCGTCTTCAAGTGTTTGACATATAATACATTTTCTATCATTTACAGGAATACTATCTGGTCTAACCCATCTTCCTATTCAGTATATTTAAAGAGCATTTCTCCCGGTCCCTTAGCATGCTATATCCTCAAGAAATATGTTAAACTGATATTGTCATTCAGGTATACAATTCAGGCATTACAATTTTAATACATAATTATATGTACAATACGTATACATCATTTATGTTTGCAGATATGTCTATATAATTAGAATGGTTTTTTTTTTTCATAATATTGAAAAATAAGATATAGCAATTTGTTTATAATACATTTAAGCGTATCTGATTCTGAGACAAAAACAAAAGAACAATGACAACCCTATATTAATCTACAATGAAATTGAAGTCTACTAGAATTGTTATGCCTATTTACACTTCTGCGTTTTTCATTTATTGCCGCCGCTTCTTTCTTTTTCTTTTTTCACTAGGCTAATGCTAGCAATTGGCTGACAGGATAAACAACACTTTTGTGACTAGACAGCATTATCATCGGGAAATCATTGAGCACATACTAGTATGCATAGGAAGCTTTGGTAACGCCAGGAAACTGTTACTGTTAGTTGACGGCATATGTATATGTCACAGCTCAGCATAAAGTTCTGAAGAATTTTGGAAACAACTGTTAGTTGAAATCGATTACGTGCAAACAATTCTGTATAAATAAATAATGAAATGGTAACGACTGATAGTTTTAGAAAGAAACTGCGTGCCCTCTTAACGTTTCTGCTGATGCAAGCATACTATAAGCATACTATCATCTAAATACATAGCGTGTTAGACGGTAATATAATGAATGATTAATGTGTACGGTAGATGTTCATGACATATAAACAACATTCAGTATTTGAAATGAGCATTACACAGACTTTCTCGGTAATTTAGTACGTACAAAAATAAATGACATGCATTATCAATCGGGAAGACTAACAGTATGCAAGAAAAACAGCAGAAAAATAAAAATGAAATTTTAAAACATTTGACTATGGACATGTCGACATCTCCGACTAGCCTGTTTACAGATTTAGAGATAATGCTGGTATATATTATACACTTAATAAATGTCTTGACCAACAATAGTCAAAACTATTTCCTCCCGGTACTTCAAGCAAGAGTTCTATAGTTTCAATAAGTTTCTTATAACGTGATACCATAAATACATTTTCTTAGTCTAATTTTAAATTCTTGACTTGTTAGCCCAGTAAACATCCGCTGAGAATAAACCGAATATATAGCATATGAACTACAGTCCGACGATTTATGTAAGGATACATGTTATTATTACGACTGTTTTTAATTCGAAATTTGCACTGCTCCCGAAAATAAAATTCATTTACTGTTTTATTGACGGTTTTTTCTTAGCTAGTGTCTTATAAAAAAGTGTGAATTGTGTTTTGGCTTGTTTTATGCACCGCCGTAAGAATACAACTGCGGATGTTTCTAATCGTTTTTGTACTTCTGCTCAACCTGAGACTAGAGGGCGTGGATGGTAGCATGCATTTCCACTACCGTCCATGAACCGGCTCATATACATTTTGTAAATTACGATTTAATGCAGAATAAACTTTGAGGTAGTGAAAATGGCAAGCAACAATATTGCATAAAGAGTTATTTAACTACTCAGAGACCAGTCTCATATGGAAGTTTCGTCACTTTTACATCTTATTCATTCGTTCAGAACGAAAAGACACTATAATGTATTCATATCCTTTTGCAGAGACAAGTAGCAAAGAAAAATAAAGGAAAAAAAAAAGAGAGAAAAACACACTAGCCTACTAGATAAGTTAAAAAATGTATATAAATATTATGATAAATTATGTAATATCAACAGTGGATGAGTTTGCGCAGACAAAAGAAGATTTGAAATGTACAAAAAACATGTACATCAATAACTAAATGGTCAGTAACATTTTAGTAAATCAAGTATCATTTTTCAGTTTCTGTATTTAAGGGGTGACATAGACAACTGGAAAGAGCTTAATTCCTTATCAATAATATGTGTTTTAATTAATTTCCATAATGAATTTTTTATACTTGCCTTGTTTGTAGCAGCATGTACTGCCCTTGTTACAGTCAGTTTTGTTTGTGTAAGCACGTGGTCAGCTGGTGTGGGCGTTTGTTCATTTGCACATGCCGCAGCTGCCCTTTATCTTGGACGTCTGAAATTGGTTGAATACAGAAGTGGACAACATTGTTATATCTTTGCTACAAAACTGTTACGTTGGTGGACAGCTCAGCCAAACAGTTCGGTTTATACCATTGTGTGATCCGTTGTCTGATCGACACTCGTTTATATTAGATTACTTACATTATTCGGTCCACATCATGTTTCGAGCTTCTCTAGTATAAAAAGTGTATACAAGTATATGTTTAAATAAAGCATAATTATATTAAATATGGAATGTCTGTCATAATATGATTGTTTGCATTTAAACGTATTAGGTTATGATAACAACAACTATAAACAGTTTGATAATATTATCAAGTGTACAGTACAGTCATCAGTGAGATCAGGCGCACCGGCTGAACGATTTCATAATTCTTTTTGGCAAGCAATACTCGTAGGCTTTGACTGTTTTAGGGTAATGATGAAAAAGTGGTCTGAATGTTTAGGATGCTCATATAAAAGGATTAATACATTTTCACAGTTTATGATCTACAAATATGTGACAGTTGAGAAGAAAAATAATTCGGATGGAGCAATCCGCTGACTTTTACTCACATTTCAGATATTCCTATAACAAGAACGGTTGTGGTCAAAATGAAATCAGACTGCAAAAATCCACGAATCTTTCATGAAAATCTGCCGCCTCTATCCCGACTACGTTCACCCGCCCTGCAACCTGACGGACCGTGTAACAACAGGAGCCGATGATATATGCAAACATCAAAATACAAATACTCGGAAATTCAGAATAACGCATAAAAAACTGCATGAAAACAAATTTATAAATTTTAAATCTTCTTTAATCTGTCTAATTCTTGTGGGTTTGTTTAGTACAAAAAAGGTTTAATAGCTATTAATTGACGTTTATTGTAATTGCCTTTGCGTTTGTTTGTTTGTCAGTTGTTTTACTCCATACCAACAGGATGTTTGAAGTTGCACGTGTCTTTTACGTAAAAATTCCCACAGCATTTTTGACAGCAAAACATAATGCAATAAGAAGTAGGTCTAAAACGATAATGTTCAGGTTTCCAAAAGTGTGTGTAGATATAATTCATTACATGCCGATAATCCATCTTACTACTCTCTTTATTTTCACATGTCTTGTTTAAGCTTTTTCTTATGTCGCCAGTTGACGCAGTTATGATGCCCTCATTGGCATTTTTTGAGTAAGATAACAAACATCTTGGTTACATTATCCCTAGCGGGTAAACAATATATATCTTTTAATATTCTTCGAATACTTCCATTATCCTCGCAGATGGTTTTGAAATATTTCTTTGATTTTATATAGGTATGTTACATTGTCCAAAAAGGATTAACAACTATAAGTTACAATATCCCTCCAGGGTAAATACCTATTACTTCAAGAACTGTTACATCATCCATAGTGGGTAAAAACAGGCCTGGTTACATTATCCATAGAAGGTAAACAACTATAACAGCAAGATGTTTACTTCAAGAACTCTTACAACATCCATAGTGGGTAAAAACAGACCTGGTTACATTATCCCCCCTAGAAGGTAAACAACTATAACAGCAAGATGTTAACTTCAAGAACTCTTACAACATCCATAGTGGGTAAAAACAGGCCTGGTTACATTATCCCTAGAAGGTAAACAACTATAACAGCAAGAGGTTACGTTATCCTTAGAGAATAACCTTCACAATCTGGATCTGTTCCATAGAGGGGAAACAACTGTAGCTACTTGATATATTTACTCTTTTCTCTTGGGGGTAAGCAAGACAATACTAGTATGCAAAAGCAATATAATAAGAAGTTTATTTTAAATAAAAACGTAACCGTTCTTGGGGATACTCGCGGCATTAGCCAATCAGTTTTTCTTTATCAGTATTTCCCACAGGAAAACATTCATCCAGTTTATTTATATTATTAATCTAACATATATTAATGTAAAGTATGTCCACAGGAAGATTCACGATTATAATATTGTTAATGGTGCCAATAAACTAAATGTTACTGTTTATATTTCCCTAGAGGTACTATTTTGCGCGTAGGGAGCCAGAAATATCAAGAAAATATCTTAACTTGACAACATCATTAGATGCCCATGTGGATTTGACCTCAGTAGTGTTGCCAAGAACTGTGAACATTGGCAAAAATTGTGTCAATACTAATAAATTGGGAAACAATCATGCGTGTGCTAATTCATCTGTTACGTGACACAGAAAATACCATATATTATGTGAAAGAAAATGGCTGAATTACAATATCTATGTGCTTTGGGAATATTAACAATGTTCGATGTAATAAAGGTAACGGCAGTTTGATATGACAAACGGGACAGACAGGTTTTTGAGTCAATTATATTGACACGTCTCTGAATTGCAAATAGGAACGTTTTGTTGGAAAAAAATATACTAGTATGTGTAGGACTTTCCCAGATTAGAATCTGGTAATAAAAGTACTTTTAGATCATTGCTTCTGATTACTGCTACGGCAGATATTAACTAAGTGTAACTCAACACTAAGTTACATTTTGATGTAGACTCAATGTTCAGTTGCGAAGGATTGATAAAAAAAGGTTGTGATTAATAACCTAATTCATCCTCGTCTTTTTTCGAAAATATTTCTGTTTTCAATTCAGTATAAATAAAAAAAATGTTATACTTTTTTTAAAAATCATGTCTGTTTTTTTGGGGGGGGAGTGGGGTCAAGCCACGCCGACACAGTTCGTGTCATGTGGTTTCCTTGCAATGAAATATTCTACAACCAATGCGAGAATTAAGTTCAACATCGATGAGTGGCAAGCGATTCGAAGTCAGCGGAAACGGAGGCGGTCCCCTAAAACAAGATAGATCTAACCATACTTCTATATCAGATACATGTCATCATCCGATTTTTTAACGTATATGACATTATTTATACATTTTAATTGTAATAAAATTCCTATATTTTTCTACAAGCATATACTTCCCTGTTAGAGACTAACTTTTGACGACCGTTATAGAAATATAATCGAGAGGTTAAAAAAAGATCTTAATCAATAGTTTTCATTTTAACATTTTAATGTGTCATGGTTCACTATTATTTATAATTGAATTTGCACTAGTTCATCGAAGAACGAATGATTTAAGACAATGTCTTTTATCAAATCGTCACGGAGAACATACGCCCCGCCCGGGGATCGAACTCGCGACCCCGCGAAAAGAACGGTGACGAAGGACGAGTGATTGAAAACAAGAGAACTTGTTCACTCTACAACGGCCGGCCCAATTATCTATTCATTATTGCAGGAGACATCTTTTACTGGAAACCGGTTGTATATTGAGTTTTCACTTAAATGTTTATCACTTGCACCTCCATACATGCCATTATACTGCTAGAGCATGGTGGGGTCTTACGTATGAGGAGTATACAACGAGACGGTTTAAAATCAAAAGTAATAGTTTTCTGTTGTATTTCTCCTTCATGTTTATTTAAATGTCATCGCTAGCTTATTTACGTACATATTGTATGTTTATACGCTTCAATGTGGAATGCTGAATAGATGGCATGACATTTTCTGCTTGGTGTTTGCCTTTACTTCTTATTATTTGTTGCACACCGGTACATGTTTGTACGATATGGGATAAATCGTCAATGTAATACTAAATATATCATACATTTTCACACAGAAACATGTGTGCATCAAGTATCATATTTCTTGTTTTAATGAATATATTTTCATTAACTAATGTCCCACTTGTACAGCGTGTTCTGAGATTTATTTGTATTTAAATAGCCACTTAATGGCATGAATCATATGGTCAAATTATGTGTTTTGGTATAAATACCTCTTAACATTTCCAAAGCGTGTTAGGAGGCAGCGTTCCTTGCTACGTCGCTACATATGGACTGTTTACTTGTGTTACTTATAGATCACACAAATATCTAAGAATAGAAATAGGAATGGAACCATTCTGCATAAATAAAATGACCTATACAATGTCTGTTTAAATAGAAAACATCGTGCTCTTTTACAATTTCGTACTGATGCAACATCGGAGAAACAAATTAACCATACTATCATCTTAACACATTGCGTGTTTGAAAGTCATATAAAAGTGATAGAAGTGCACCATAGCGGTTCAGTATACATAAATAACATTTAGAATTGGAAATAAACATTAGACAGACACTTTTACGTAATTTGGTTTATACAAAAATAGATGGCATACGTTGCAGACACAGAAAACTAATTTGTTTTGAAAGACATTAAAAGAAGGAAGTAAAAGACAAAGCCTTGATAACAGAAATGATCAGCATTTAGGTAACACTTAACATCCATGACCTGTACGAAATCATAGGTAATCTAGTCTCTATCGAATGTAAAACGACAAACGGTATTATAGTAAACACAAAAAGCGAATATTATGGGAAAGGTAGAGGGTTCCTATAACATTACAATTAAACATGAAACAATAAACACAGAGCTCTTGCTATGTATAGCTATGTAGCTACAAGATTTAGGACAAGCTGATTTTTACTAAGATAGAAAATCTAAACAGATTGTACAGGAAGACAGAAAAGTTCAATTCAAATTGAATACATGTTTTGCTTTTACATAATCTCCTTCTACCTACAAGTCACATATAATCTAGAACTATATCGCAAGCTGAACTTGATGTTATCATTAAAGTTATTTTTACGCATCTCCCAAGAGCATGGTAACTGCTTTTTTATGTTTGCATTATTATAATGCAATATTGATAGATCTAGATATAGGTTACCTTAATGTTAATATTCAGTACCAGCGTGAGTTTAATGTAAAAGCCATGTGAAAGGGCATTTGCCACTCGGGATACTACAAGCAAATACGTTAGAATAAGATGCCTAAGTAATGTAGAGGAAGCGTATTTTCCGCGTAACATTTGAAATTGCTACAAGTTCATTGAAAAAATAAATTAAATAACATATAATAAAAACGTTTGTCGAAATAGTTGTATTTAAAAATAATTTGGAGCGGAGTGAAAGTGATGTAAATATCTTATACATTACATATATAAATGTAATTATATCAAGATATAGGTAGGTTTTCTCGTGCATAAAGGGTTCTATTGTCAAAATAATAGTTCTAAGCCACTGCTGCATGCAGTTTGGCTAACTCTTTAACAGAAGCATTCATCTACAAAGTCATGTAAATCTTTGCCTGTTACGTTTTTACTGCCAACTATAATAAACATGTTCGGAATGTCAGCGAATGTTTTTATGTTGTTACGACATAAGCTTACAGAAAATACACAAATACATTACAAAGAACAGTAAATAGAGATCTGTAGAATGAATTGTTTACATTTTACATTAAGATTGGTTTAAGTCATTTTTTGCAGATGTGGAGGCAAGTTTATATATTGAACAACATGTACAAGAACTGCTTCACAATGCTCTATAGGGGAAACAAAAGCTATATGTATCAGAGCTTGTATTAATTAATAACCATTACTGTTTTATGGAGACATCAATGACATTGTCCAATTCAATTTTCATGTATCAACATTACACACGGGGATATATTCGCACAAGTTATTTATACTATTAGTTCACCTATATCAAAGTGATGAAAACTTCCGATACAGTCATGATTATAAAGTCACTGACGGTGCTAGAAAACGAACTATTACTGTCTTTTCTTCAGACAGACTTCTCTGCGCCTAATGACCAACAATTTCAAAGCACTACCCGTTACATGAAAACAATATGAGCCGTACCATGAGAAAACCATCATAGTGCGTTTGCGACCAGCTTGCGCATCCATGCTGTTCGCTAACGGCCGCTAACGAATTCTCTAATTGCAATAGGCTTTGAAAGCGAACAGCATGGATCCTGACCAGACTGCGCGGATGCGCAGGCTGGTCTGGATCCATGCTGGTTACAAAAGCACTATGTTGGTTTTCACATGGCGCGGCTCATAATATGACGCACTAGTATTGTCAATAACTGCATGAACAAGACAGTCTACGCAGCTGTAAATATATCTATTACGTCGTGATAGAGAAAATATCATATATTCTCTAAAACAATTATGTATAGGACGAAATGGCTGGGTTACAATATTCATGAATTCAATAGTACATTGCAGTAATATTGCCTTGCAATATGACGTAAAAGCAGTTTGGAATGACATACGCGATAGAAAGAGTTTTTGGATTATTTATCGTTGGAGTGTCTAGGAAACGGAAATAAAGCTTGTTTTTGAAGACAGTTATGGTATATATACTGTCATCTTGTATCTCATTGATCTCTTAAAGGAATGATTTATTTTAGAAACAAAACCTGAAACCTTATAAGAAATTGCACTAAGTTTTCTTCTGATAAATCACCTTTTAAATTAACTATTCACTATGACGAAAGACTTCTTATACTAAAATATTCATATCAAAAGTATAAACATAAAAAAACTTACATTTGTGTTTCCATGGCAACATAAATAAAAACGACGGCTTAAAATGACTTTTATATATACATACACTGTTACGTACCCTTCAGCCAGTGAGTAACGGGCTTTAAGTATTAATATATTTGAATCAAGGTAGCTGTAGAATTTTATTTAATGGTCTTATTTATAAAATGTGTGTAAATGACGCTATAATCCAAACAATATGACTTTTCCCCTGATATTTCAAGTTCTAAAAACGTTATTACAACTATTCAATCTTAAGAATTTCTTTCAATGCTATATTGTTTTAGCTTAGCGTTTTTGAATGTTTTCGTTGGGTTTTCACCGACATGAGTATAGGTCATACGCGACTTTCCAGCTTTAATGGTGGAGGAAGACCACTCCATACATTATATCATTCTCGGTAGAATCATCGACCTTCCGTAAGCCACCTTTATGGCTTCCTTACTTGAACTGAGGCTCAAACCTACATCGGTGAGGGGCAAATGAGAGACTTAACCACTCGGTCACGGAGGCCCCCTCTCAGCTTTTAAAGGAATCTTATTTGTCAACAGTCATTTCATATCCTTTACTTACAAATGGGAAATAGCTAGACAATGTGTCAGGTTCACTTGTAGACAGAGATATTTTTACAATGTATGGGTCTTGTATTGTTAGTACATTTTAATATTGTTCTCCACATTAAATACATTTGTTGTTAAAAGTTTGTGAGAAGTATGTTATTTATTTGTTTTTAGAAAAAATATGAAGTCAAACAGGAAAACGAGAAATTAAAACAAACAACAACAAACGCATTCACCAAACGTCATTAGCACTCCACATGAAAATATATACAAATGTACACGTTTTACAGCACATACAGACGGTGAACAAAAATACACAATCAAAGCATTTTTTTTTGTTTTCAACAACATCAATACTCTAAACAGCTTTCTGTCATGATCACACACATCTAAATGCAAATATAAACAATATAGCATGCTTTGCTCTTTAAAGTTATTGCCTACCATCGATTGTATTGAATTGTTATTTTACAAATTAATAATTATATCACATGCAACAGAGCACCAAAAGTGCTAACTTGCGCAGTTGACGTTGAGACATCAAGGAAAATATGAAATGAAAATCAATTTTATAATACAGAAAATACGTGAATTGTCATGGACATCGTTCTTGTGCCCGGCGATCAAGCAATTCGTCAAGGAGATTATTGTATTCTCTCTGCAAATCGTCAGGGAGGACTTTGTTGCGCTCGACGATCATGGACATCGTCATAGATATCGTAGTTGCGCCCGGTGATCAACAAAATCATCAAGCAGATTATTGTTGTGCCCGGTGATCAAGCAAATCATCGCAGAGATTATTGTTGCGCCCGGTGATCAACCAAATCGTCACGGAGATTATTGTTGTGTCCGGTGTTCATGCAAAATGTCACGGAGATCGCCGTTGCATGTACATGTAGCGATTACACAAATCGTCAAGGAGATTATTTATGCGTCCGGTAATGATGCAAATCGTCACGAGATTACTGTTGCACCCGACGAGCAATGAACTTTTGGTAAGCAGTGACCTGTTCTTTTTTGTTTTTGTTAGGTGTAACGTCGTACCGACACAATTATAGGCCATTTTGCGACTTTCCAGATTTGATGGTGGAGGAAGATCCTAGGTGCCCCTCGTGACCTGTTCTAAATAGTCTACTAAAATTTACAATATCCCCTGTTTCAATCAGTTGTAATAAGTTTACACATTTATCATTTGACTTTATGCACAATGTAATCATGACTGACAGTTTTATTGGTGAATTGACTTCTAAGTCATACAATCATAACTGATGTCATTTTGAATGCTATTATAAACTACATGCATTTGCACACTTTTTCTGAACCATCTAAACCACTTTTTGAACCATGACGAATGCGCTTACATTTCAGCTCGTTTTATGGTAATTTAATTACATGAGTTAGGATTTTGGGTCAAATAATCTGATAAGTGCTAAACACCTATCTTTATCATTTTCAGTCAATTAGTTGTAAAATCTTATTACTGCAACTGTTGAATTACTTTACAGCCTAATGAAATGCCATGTAACGTTTTAGCGAATGCAACATTGGAAAAGAGAAACCAAGTGTGTCGAATGACTTCAAATGATGCTACCATTTGTCCAAAAATATAGGATTTTGACTAAAACTATCCTTATCTACATTATTTAACAAATTGAGGAAATAAAAGTACGTTTCCAGGTATTTATTGAACACCCCTTGTATGTAAAACTGATAGCTGGATTCCATGTTGTGACATTTTACTTATGGATAACATTTAACTCGCCTTTATAACTCGCCTTTATATACAAATACATACGTGCGGGACAGTCATAAAAAGATTGCATTACAGACTATCAAAAAGACCTCGAAATTTTATACATAAGAAACACCAAGCCCTAGCACTTTATAACAAGGCAGAATTTCCATCAAGATGGATAACAAACAACAACAGTAACAAAACAAGGAAATTCATTGATGCAAGCATCACAGACGCCGCCAAGTGTTGTGTCTGAAGTACATTTATTGCAATATGAGAAATCACCTAATCATTACTTTATTAGTCTGAATGGCTACAAGTTATCAACATTAGCACATAAAACAATATATGTTATAAACTGTTAAAAACATGAAGAATAAACATGATAGAAAAGTTTTACCATGCAATACAAATCATCTACCTGCAATGACATTAACATTGCGAGTAGGTGGTCTCTTTACAGACAAAATTAAAGTAATTATTCCACTAACTACGGTCAGCACCTGTGAAAAGTTCTTATACGCAGGAGCATGTGTATGAAGTTTCACAGAAATGCAGTTTGTTGGGAAATAAGGAAATGTTGAAAGATAATTATTTCAAAGTTGTGGTTCACAGGAACCGTTATTTTTGTTGTATCATTATCATGTAATGTAATGAGTGTTTCTACTTACTGATGGAGTTTCATGGACCTTAGTCACCTACATTATAGATTTCAGAATGCAGATTATACACAGCATTTTACTGTTTCCGTTGCCAAAACAACCAAAAATTTTGTCCAAGAAAAGAATGATATAACATGAATATATTGCCCCTAGTCACAAAGCATGAATCTTTCTTATATACTTTTGGAATATCATAGAATTCATTTTTTTCGGACGAACGATAAACTTGAAGTCCTCGTTGAACCGTAAGGTTACTAGGAATATGTCAGTGTCTAGATTCAAATCTAATATTACAAGAAATTTAGCAAGCATAATAACCCACTGCCAAAGTGTAGAACATATTTCAATGAAAATGTTTTTTGTCAGGAATGGACAGATACAAAAACTATCTATTAAAGCAGGTTACAAGATATAATACAACCAGAGCAACTGACTAGTCATATAAGATCAATGAACATATAAATTCAACAAGTAATTTTATTTTAAAGTCACTGATGCTTTGATAAGTTATGGCCCCGTGGCTTTTGATATTTCGATCTAACCACATTTAAGGAAGTATTAACTTGTCACTGACAAATTCAGCCAAATGCTCTTTAGCCTATTGCACGCCTTAGTTGACAGTGTGCGCATTCTGAAATTACATCACTGTACCTATCAACAAAGAAATAAGACAAAAGGTTGAAAAATAAGTTAACAGCGGCACTTCCTTCGTTCACTTCAACTGCTTCATCTATGCTTATTGATTCCTTTATTTAGTTTGTAAATACGTTTTTTCAAGGAATTTTTATGCAGGCAAATTGTAATTTTCCGTATTTTTATTTTTTTAATATTCTCTTCGAAGTTTAATTTACTGCAAGGTTATTGTAAAATACATGAACGCTCCCTTGTCCAGGCGATTCACGCGTTACAGTATGGTATATCTGCGGTGTTCTATTTATAGAAAATGAGATAGGTAAGTAGGTCATGCTAAGAATAGAAATAGAAAACTTGACTTACAGAATAACCTCCCTTATTAATAAATCGGATCAACATTTTGACGAAATTGTAAATAAAAAATATGTTCTGCTCAACAAATAAGGAGAGGAAAGACAGATAGCATTGTTTTAAATCACATAATAAGTTGCCTTATATACATTTTTTATGTTTTCTTTTTGCCATTTTTTTTTGTTTATTCACTAAAATCTATTGTGCAATATCGTTGATCCTTTTACAAACTATTCATTGTGTTCAGTTTATCACTCCGAAACTATTCATTACCATCTTCACAGGGTCCGAAATAAAAGTGTATCCCATACACGAAACAAAGCATGGCAAAGACAAAGAGATTAATATTTCGCCTTTAGAAATGTATTATCTGATTCTAATTCTGATTCTTTATTTCCTCCACTCGAGAGATTGCCAGGGGCATATTACAATCATAATTTAAATCAAACAAACATGTATATCAAAGTACAAAGGTAATATATACAAATATGATGACATATCCGGGATTTTTTCGTAATTTCAATGAATTTATTTGATTTTGAACCTCTTCCTCTGTAATAAGATTTAGCAGAATGTGACTCAATTCTTCGGGTTCATGTTTTGCATGTATCTGTAGTAGATCTTTAATATTACTGACATGCGTATCGTTCTCAGTGCTTGTCCGTCTAAATATATTACGGAAATGCTTTCTAAATCCATTTACTACATTTACGTCAGTAAATGTTTCGTTCTCTACATGTAACTCAGTGCACAGATAGCTAGGTTTATTACCTCGTTTTCTTAGCAATTCCCAAAATAACCTGTAATCTGTTTCTGCAACTTCGTCAATTTCACCAAGGGTCTTATTTAAGTACTTTTCTGATTCTTGTTTTTGAATTCGCCGAAATTTTGTTTTTGCAGTTTTGTAGTTGTGGTATGATGGGTGCTGGTGACCACGAGGTCGCGCTTCTGAAATCCACAGCCGTCTAAGGCGTCTGGATTCAGTGTGAGCATTTTTGACCTCCTTCGACCGGCAGCGAAATAGTTGCGCGTTTGAGTAACGTAGTTTCGAGTCTGTTTCCCATATAGGGCTTATAGACGATGGTGAAAAGGGCAAAATGCAAACATTTCTACTTTACATGAAACAATTTAGTAATGGTGATGGCTTATACGATTAATATTTTCTAGTAGAAAACTTCACACTACTTTAACATCTTTTCAGAAACAGAGAGACTGACACTTTATCAAACGTTTCAAAAGGATCATCTTATCATGCTTATTTGTTATATACCGGTATATAGATACACTCGGTATCTCAAATTCCAAGGGATCTAGAGGTTTTCTTAACATTCGACTTAAAATGATTTTCTATGCACGTATTTTCGGGGAAGGACTTTGAGAAAACCGAGTTCCAGATATCGACTTTCAAATGTATAGGCAAAGCGCATTGAGCTTGAATGCTAGATATTTTATTCGTGGCGTTCTTTGCAAATGTAAGTTAATATTCCAAACTTTTTTTAAAAATATCTGATCATAGGAAAGAAATTTGTTCAAATTAATGTGATAGTTCATAGCAGTCAGTTGTAGTATACATGCACAGTTATACTGTCAATATTTTTTAAAATTTTTTCTCCTATTTACGAAAGAGCTTACAACCCTCCTAAACGTTGTTTTATATCTGCATCGTATTTAATTCTAAATCAAGCAGTTTATAAGATGTTAGACTGTATTCTTTAAGCGAACGTATGTTAACATATGTCTGTAAAATATTTTGTAGGAAAGAAAAGACTGACTTTCGTTTCACAGGTTTTTATAACAATTTTACTGTTTTCAGAACAAAAAAAAAAAAAAAATAACTAAGCTTAACGTCTAGAAAATGCAACCTTGTAAAAAAAATTATAACGGTTTCAATTTATAACATACATTATTACAAATCGACCGGAATGTAGCACAGATTAAACTTGCTTGGGTATCAATCTAGATAGGTAAAATATGATCATTGCTTTTTGATGTCGGGATTATAATGCAATATTGATAGATATAGGTTATCATGATATAACGATGCAATACTGAGGTTAATGTAAAAACCAAATGAAAGAGCATTTTATGTATTAACACTTGGTATATAAGTGATAACAAAAGTGAATTAAAGCAGGATTCTTTATAAATTTAAAGCAAATTTGCAGTGTAACCAATGACATACAAATAAAATTGGAAGATTTCAAACACCGTCAAACAGGAAGTATAGATACAGTTGCTCTCAATGGGGATACCTTTGTATACGGAAGAGAAGACTTGATTTAAAACCAATAATAAGATATAACAAAAAAGTTAAAACTGATATCACATATATGTTAGAACCTTTAAAGACAGATGTTTTTTTTTTGCATTTTTACCCTTATCTGTGAGTTTTACCATATTTATTGTGATAAAGACTACGAGGACTGAACGAGCAATCCCATATGCAAATTACCTTAAGACCGCATATACATTTCACAATTTCATGATTCCCTCCGTGCAACTTCCGTGAAATAAAATAATTTTCGAGATAGTTGGCAATTGAATATACGACTTGCAGACAAGTACAATAATGATCAAATATATAATTGTTATGACAGTAGATATTTCTCTTGAACAGAAAGAAAGAACTTTTAGCGCTTCTTTAATATTTCCAATCACCAGTTTAGGGTACATGTACCTATATAGAATTCATTTTAGGAGAGTAAAGTCTCACAAAGTAATGTAGGTAATACGATCCGAAAACTATTCGTAAATATCTTCAGAAGGTCTAAGAAGATAAAGAGGTGGCTCTCAGAAAATTCTGGTAGTGAAAAACAGTACATTTCAGAAATACTAATACCTTCTCGAGGCTAACAGATACAGTGAAAAGGTATCTCATTATTCTTGAAACTTTTAAGGTATTTTACATCATTTTTCGATTTGTTTTGTCTCGCCTATATCAAATTCAGTATTCAGATTGCATAAATATACATTTGAAACCATTGTACGAATAATATAATACCAGATGGGTAGGTTGAAAGAATATCTAAAGCATTGTTTAAATAGAAATCAATGCTTAGACATATATTATAATCTGGTATATGACTTTATTACCTGATTTTTACGCACGATTTCTTACGATTTCAAACTGAGTACTTTTATTGTTGTTGAGAATGGTCTCAAAGGCTTTTTAATTACATGCAGTACATTATTAGATATATAAGCTGAACACAAATTCTTGTCAGGATGATAATAGTGACGACCACACATCCTAACGCGCGAGCACCTGCAGCATTCGCGACTTCATTATCGTTGATTTTGAACTTATATTCAGCTTGGTTCATATTGAAGATACATATAATGAACAAAAACTTGTACGTTTTTTCTTAATTAATGAACCAGGAAAGGGTTATGACTATGATAATGAATATATGCTTTGCTCTTCTGTGTTATCAGCACAGACGTGTTAGAATATTAACCCAGATACCATATAAACACACTGCGCGTGATAATGTAATAAAACATTTGATTAAAATGCAGATAGACTCCAAAGTTTGAGTACAACATTCACACTTTGCATAAAAATGTTAGACAAGTATGTTTATGCAATTCTGTTTCGTAACACACTTTTAGCAAAGATCAGATAAATAGCAGACTTGAAAAAAAAACTTATTATTCAAGTGATTCCACCGAGGAGGAAAACAAGCTTTATATATTCATTTGCATATAAAGCTTTAAACGTTCCCTTGCATTAAACTACACTAACAAGAGCTTTCCATGAATGTTTTTCTGAAAACAGAATACATTTCAAAAAAATTAGACACAGATAATCATTTATTCACTTAAGCTTAGATCCTCATTATTTTAAAGTTGTTATATGACGCATATAGTTATAAATAACTATACAATTTTATTTTTGAAATGCTATATTAATCATCTTTTAATCAATATATTCTTATTAAAATGGATAAGTTTTGAGTTAAAAGATCAGTCCTTTTCGGTATATTTAGTAAGATTTTCCCCGACAATCTAACAATAGATGATATTCGAAGAGCCTTGGACATTAATATGCTGGTGATAAATCAAACTAATGTCATCCATCAAAAGATTACAATAATACTTGGCAATTATTTTTCTTTCCATAATCAGACGACGTGTCATGGGCAACAGAACCGTAGCTTAAAGGTCAAGGTCAAACTTGGAGATGAAAGGTCAATACGTGTTGTTTGTTGTCTAGTCCATAACTTTGTCAAAACAGGATTTACACATCATTTGGCACAAATATTCTCTTGGATGAGGTAACGGAATGTTTATTAACTCGAACCTTTAGCTGTAAGGTCAAGATCACACTTGGAGGTCAAAGGCTAACGGCCTTTTTCCTGACCGGTCTATAACTCATCATTCCTTGAAGGAATTTCAATATTACTTGGCTGAAATGTACCACATAATAAGACAATGAGTAATGCGCAACACCCACACCCGAAACTAAGAGGTCACAGTCACACTTGGGGGTCAAAGGTCGACATATTCTTGTTTTCCTGTATGGTCAATAATCTGTCATCCATGAAGGGATTTTTATATAACTTGGCAAAAAAGTTTCAATAATGAGACAACGTGTCTTACGAAACCCCTTATCTCTAACTAAATGGTCAAGGTTAGAGGTCAAATATAAATAGAATATTTTTTTCTTTCTGGTCCATAAAACTGTCATCATCTAAGGGATTTTAATATCACTTGAAACAAATGTTCCCCATAATGAGACAACATATTATGTGCAATACCCAAACCCCTAGCACAAAAGGCCAAGGTCACACTTAAATGTCAAAAGTCAACATTGATCTTTTCCTGTCCGGTCTGTAAAATGTTTTTTATAAATAAGCCCATGTGTCATATGGATCCAATTAAAAAAATGTTGGTATATTTTCTTCAGAATTACTTCCCTTTAAAATGATGATTTCTAACATTTTCCCCCTTACTTTCCCACCAAATTCGAAATGAAATGTTGACAAAATTGAAATTAATTTTTTTTTTATCTTTATAGATGTATGAAACAATAAAAAACTGTAGATTTTTTAAATGCAATTTTTAAACCAAGTGTTGTGTTATAACATATTGTATATATACATCATTCACAGATATCAGCTGATTATGTTATACTGCAGTAGAGAAAATTGTGTGGCTTCCAGTAAGGGACTTTGTATTGCATGGCAGTACTTTATTCACTTTTTGTAATAAAGTTTTATTTGTTTAAACTTTTCTAGTAACAACATAGATATTGTTACGGATGTTACATTTCCTAGCAAGTAAAGTAAGCAGTATTACAATATATAAATGTAATACAATGCAACATGTCTGCTATGGTTTTATTTAAACTTAACACAGCTCTTACCATATTTGTTGTACTGAGATATTTAACTGAGATATGTAACATAGGTTTATTGCTGGGTTCTTTAACGTTTACAGTATTGCAGGACACTGATTTCTGTAACAAGATGTTATGCGATAGATTTTCAAAAATGAAGAAGTAATGTGCTCTATAATAAAAAGGTTGCGTGAAGCTTATCAATATACTGATTTTGTCCTAAACTGACTGTCAAATTTCAACGTGGCAAAATGAACAATTTACAGTATAGCAAGTGACATAAATATTATTTTGATTGTGTAAGCATAATATCTGAATATAGTCAAGGACATTGAAATTTGAGTTGTTCCTTCAGCTAGACTTTTGATTGGGTAACTACACAAAATAAATCCTCTACAAATCTGTTTGGTTGTAGTTTTTACCGACGACGACGTATATGTTGACAATGTCTGCTTATAAATTCGCATAAAATTGTGAAATTCTCTAAAAGATAGACTAAAACTACATGTATCATGAACAGGACGTGGTGCTGATTTTATATTAATAACCATTCCTTTTATAAAGGCACCAATGACATCGACTAAATCAGTTTTCTTCTGTCAAACGTACACAAGGGAAAACATTCACAGAGCTTATTTATATGATAACTGTTGTCTATATGGAAATGAATGATCTCCCATTATCATTGTATATGTAGAAACCTGATAATGTCTATTTTATAGTGCTAAAGATAACAGTATAGTACTATTTTTAGTTCTTGAGAGGGATTATTTTAAGCTTTGATAACTGACAATTCAGGCAATCATCGACACGTGACAACATAATTAGAAGTTCACTTGATCGATACTACAGTCAGTTTCCTCACAACTTTGAGTAGTTTAAACATTGCGTAAATATTAATAAAGGGCAGACAAACCATACGCGCATTCACTCATATATCAGGTGAAACGGAAAAACTCATGTGTCTTTGAACACAACTTTCTCTACGAAATGTCCGAGTTAACGTATTGACAAGTTCAGGAATATTAACACTGTCTAGCTTTATGAAGGAAAAATAGTTTGGAATGGCATATGGGAATGAGAGAGTTTTGAATCATTTATGGTTGGATTGTCTTGTTATAGGAAATAAGACTTATTTTCGAAGACAGTTATATCCACAAGAAACGTCCAGACTGGTCTAAGATATTTGATTAGAAATTATATACCATTGCTATACATAGTTATTAAAGAGAATACACAATCAGTATGTAAATGTGTACTGATACAATAAAAAGAAGCTTAAAACTATAAAACTAAAATAAAAATGTGAAGTAGAAGTTTTAAATTAGTACAAGGTCGTGTTGCAAATCAAAACAAACAGAATTGTGGGAGTACCTTTTATTTTGATGTAAAAAGTGGTATTTGAAGGCGTTACACTTTCTGTATATATTTTTTTCCACCGACCGGAAAACAAAGAACGAGACAAAGTAAAGCCAAACCAAATAATAGCTTACTCTGTTTCATTGAGTCTTGTTCATAAGAGCAAACAAGAGTGCCAGAATGTCACAATATACGCCCGTCACAGCAAATTTCTTTACTCTAGCACCTGTATTTGCAAATGGAATTTTAATTTTGTGGTTGTTTAGTAATCATTGTAAGTCATTTGTTTTTCTAAGTCTACAAAAAACTCCTTACCAGGTAGAGATACCTTAAAATACACCTAAAATTTGAAAGTAACATCTATGTTGTACCACAGAAAAGTGGTCTTGTTTTTTCCCTACGGTCAATTATAAAAAGTTACAATATAAGTTATTTATAGTAACAACTAAGGGAAGATAATCTTAAAAAAAAAAAAAAAAAACCAAAAAAAAAATTGTAAGTCCACACAAAAATCTTTACCAGGTAGAGATTGGTCAAAATACTCCTCATAATTGGATGTAGCATGCATGTTGTACTACAGAAAAGTGGTCTCAATTTTTCCCTACGACTAGTAATGAAAAAGTTACAATATAAGCTATTTATAGTAACAACAAAGGGAAGTAATTCTAAAGAAGGGAACTGCGCATGACACTTTGTCTCATGATGGTGTATAATTGTGTCAAGTTACATCAACATCCCTCCATGCATGAAGAAGAAATGCTTCGGACAAAGTCATTCTTGTATCTGACCTTTGGCCTCTAAGTGTGACCTTGACCTTTGACCTACGGACCTGGTTCTTGCGCATGACACTCCGCCTCGTAGTGGTGAACATTTGTGCAAAGTTATATTAAAATCACTCTATGCATGAAGAAGAAATGCTCCGGACAAGGTTTTTATTCTTGTATCCTTTGACCTCTAAGTGTGACCTTGACCTTAGACCTAGGGACCTGGTTCTTGCGCATGACACTCCGCCTCGTGGTGGTGAACATTTGTGCCAAGTTATATCAAAATCCCTCCATGCATGAAGAAGATATACTCCGGACAAAGTTTTCTTTCTTGTATCCTTTGACCTCTAAGTGTGACCTTGACCTTAGATCTAGGGACCTGGTTCTTGCGCATGACACTCCGTCTCATGATGATGAACAATTGTGCCAACTTTTATCAAAATCCCTCCATGCATGAAGAAGATATGCTCCGGACAAAGTCATTCTTGAATTTGACCATTGACCTCGAAGTGTGACCTTGACCTTAGACCTAGGGACCTGGTTCTTGCGCATGACACTCCGTCTCATGATGGTGAACAACTGTGCCAAGTTTCATCAAAATCCATTCATGCATGTAGAAGATATGCTCCGGACAAAGTCTGTGGACGCCGCCCGCCCGCCCGCCAGGGGCGTTCCCATAATACGTCCCGTTTTTCAAACGGGCGTATAAAAAGGAAAAGAAAAAGTGTAATACCCCTCGCGTTTCAAAGCATAGGCTTTAACGACACTGTTATCCAAATTCACTGCATGGACTCTATAGTCCCATACGACTAGAAAAGTAACCAAAAAAAAACCAATTACGTTACACAATGTGTTACACAAAATAAACCATGTTTTAAACATTATATTTAAATGCGAAAGGAATCAAACATCACGTTGGTTAGTTGTGTTCTGTGCTTCCAAAGGATCTTTTATTATATCTGTTATTGAAATGAATCATGATATCATCAAAATATAACAAACAGGCTTCTTCCTTAAATTCATGGAAGTGTCAGTACACCAGTATCTGAGTGTTATAAATAATAGCAGCTATCAAATTGTAAGGTAAGATTGTTATATCTGTTAAAATATTTTATGTCCGGATATATTCCTATTAGGGACATTTTGTCTTAGTTTTTATCAGTTACCTCTTACATGTTACGTATTACCTCTTAGGTGTTATATCTTGTGTATTATCAAAAGTTAGATTTGGCTAGTTCTCAAAAGGGAAACAAAATTGGCGGACGTTAACGATTACTGCTTGTGGCACTTTACCCCTTTTGGTGACCACTAGAGATAAAACTAGAAAAAAGCTTTAAACGACTTCTGCTATGAACAGCATGATGTTTCTCGATCAAACCTGGTCTGTACCTCCCTTATAAGGTCATTCCCAAATTTGTTTCAAAACGCGCAATGTTCACCTTGTAGGGTCCTCTAGAGCTAAACACAGAAATACCTTTACAGATTTTTTCATGAAGTCTTCTGCTGAATTTTCATCAAACATTGTCTGTAGTTTAAACACGGGGCATTTGATCCCTTTCTGAAGCCATAAGAGACAGAAATAGAAATATTTTTAAAGGGAAAGGCAACGTTGTTATAAATTTAGTTTCATCAGCTGGGATTTCTTAATTCATTTAAAGAAGTGAAAGAATCGAAATAAAAATGAGAAAGTTATGAGCATTCAAATATTTGGCCAAATTGGCGGCCATTTTGTTTCCATGGCAAGACAAAAACAAAATGGCGGATTTAATATTTTTTTTAGATACACATTTGAACTGAATTTACTTATTTCTGTAAAATAATTTATCTACTTTTTCCAGCTATAATGAAAAAATTGATCATGTTTTACACCTTACACTCGAGAAACATATGAAAATTATTCCATTTAAAAGGATATTTGCTAAATACAGAATTCAGCAGTTTGTAAATGACGTTTACCCTTTAAACAACTTTTTCTGATGACCACTTGTTTACCATCATAGTATACATATGTAGGCAAGACTACATAACTAGGACAAGGTCTTTATCTCAGTTATGGCGTTTTCTTTTGGCATAGAAATTAGTTACGTTTCGCACACAATTCCATATTTTGTCTAAAATGTTTGATATATAACTTCGAAACTTAAAACACTTGCTTACTTTCATGGCCACACATTGCCATATAGTGCAAGATATATTTAGATCCACAAATACAGGTAGATTGTTTGTCTTGTCTATTTTTTATTTTGTTTGTTTGTTTGTTTTGGGTTTAACGCCATTTTTCAACAGTATTTCAGTTATATAACGGCGGGCATAATACTAACAGAGTTTGATGCGTGTACCATTAAACTTTTCCGAGTAACTGCACTTTACCATCATAGTATACAAGTAGGAGGACTAATATTTAGACAAGGTCTTATATCATAATCGTCTTTGGAGAAATAGTACGCCCCCCCTGAGGAATTCGAACTCCGCTTACCGCCGCCATGCCCTAAGTGCAAGCTTCTTGACCTACATCAGGTAATTCTATTTTTTTATCTTTTGTCAGAAAACCCCTGTTAATATTTGAACCCATACTTCCATCAATTCTTCGAATAGTCGAGTAAGCCGTCAACAGACAGCTCTTGTTTCTTGCTGTTTTATTGGAGACCTAAAATTGTTCTTGTCAGTCTGTACGTATATGTCATGTATATCTCAAAAAGTATTAAACCTATAGTCACCAGACCTATGATTGTTATTAAACATGTTACGTTGTACATGTGATGTTGTGGTTTTATTTTACAAAGCCAATCCATGGCCATGACTTAGTTAAAATATGCTTATTGTAAAAGGAAGTCGGGGTTTGGCTGACAGTTCCTAAAAATGCCATTAAAGGAGACTTCAAGGATAGTACAAAGATAAAAGCTAAAGGTTGTGCAAACACTAAATGCGCAGTTGCACTTATAGGGCTCTGACAACAGATCTTGTGCGTCGTCTTTTGTTAACTGCGCAGTTAGTGTTCTCTGAACTAACTTATGTCTGTAACTGAAAACTATATTTATACAAATTATATACTTTATTTATTATAAAGTACGATAGCCAAAATAGAGAGTATATAAATCTTTAGACATAAGATGAAATACCTAATTCCTAATACCTTTGACATAAGATGAAATACCTAATGCCTTATACCTTAGACATTAGATGTAAGATGAAATACCTAATGCAAAATTATGTACATTTTATATATGCCAGAGCTGATGAATAAGACTTTAGTAGGAATTCGCAGTTCGCGCTGCACTAAAGGCTGAAGTTTTCCTCCAGCGTATTTATAACTTCGCCAGTATTAAAACCTATTTAACACCTTACACCAATATTTAAAAACATAACATATATCACTTCGGCAGTTTAGTGTCCCTTTTTCAGCTAAGAATTTCGATGAAAATATTTTTAAAGCGTACGTGCGATTTTTGCTTCAGATCAATGTTCTGCGTAAACCCAAGTTAAACACATAAAACTTCCCTGAGGCAAAGGAATTGGTTCAAACGTGATAGGAAGTGTCCCCTCACCAAATATGTATCATATCCAGTACATTTATCTTCACAGATGCAATGAAAAATGATATGATGAAATGAAAGATATTTTCATTACGTTAATAAATGATTAAATCGAACTTTTCTTCAACAAGTGTTAATAGCTCTCTATATAGCATCTTGAATGGAAATTTGAACACTATAGGTTTGAGCATTCTGAGTCTTGACTATATATCTTCCTACGGGAACCACACATTTCACAGCATATATTGACATCTTCTTAGCGTACTTTCTTGCAAAAATCATACCGATCAAATACTTTGGTAACAAAGTACATTAGATCAGGCTTTTCATACGGAATGTAGATTCCAGTTAACAGCTATTTGGTCGAGCTTTATGAAAGAAAACTTTATACATTCCACATATCAGTAAAGAAATTAGTTCATGTTTCCCGCTTCACCTCTATCTTACGTGTATAATCTAAGAGGTAATAAATAATACGTAACGCATAATACATCACACGTAAGAGTGAATGCATAAAAACTAAGACAAAATGTCCCTAATAGGCTTCCGTATATTCCTGAAGCTTTACTACAATATTATAATTTACAGGATATCTTAAATCGATAAAAGTACTGTTATATTTAATGTTTTTATTGCAAAACAGAATAACGCAAAATACAAAAACAAGGTAAACTTCTTTTCTTTTTTCGATTATCGCTAAGACCACTTTCATATATAAAAGAGATATAACACCTTGCTTAAAAAACTTTAAATATGTCAATTACCGGACAAGAAATACTTTAAATTAGGTTTTTTGGACGATAGCTGTCAATGGAAAGGAGATCCATTTGATAACAGAAGTGCTGTCAATCACATGACAGCATTGCTGACATTTTAATGTTAAAAAGATAAAGTATGATAGATTACTTATATACTCCTCATACATATAAATAGTTTCGAGTAAAAGAAAAGTTTGAATGCTTTCGAATAACAGTATTGCATTCCTGTTATATGTGAGCGTACTTATATGAATATTATTTCTCAAACATAATGCAGGTTACATTAGGAAACAGCAGGTTATAAAAGATAAAAAAAGAAGAATCTTGATGTAAATGCAAGTGCATTATCGTCATAAAGCACAAATGATACATTATACATATTCTTATCGTGTATAACGACATACAGATTTTTTATATATACGAATTTAACACCAGAAGTATAATTCAGTGTCTACAGTTACCTGTTTACACCAGGTTAATGTGCACTCTCTGATGTGATATTTTGAGTTTATCTCCTCTTTATTGTAGGAATTTTGTTCTTATCAGAACCGAAATCACAATTGCTCGAAACAGATCTCTGGCATAATCAGAAGATTCTTTTTCAAAGCATTTCACTACGAATGCAAACTACAGAATACACCTGTTTCAGATTAAATATCTCCCAAAGTGTGAATTAAAATGTGATAATTTAACATTAATATTACCTACAAAAACAACATGATACTGAGAACACAAAGATGTCTTGTTATTCATGGGGAATTGGTATGAGGCGAATCGAATCACATTCATTAAATTAAGCGTATGAATAGGCTAATTTTATGCGCGATGAAATTAAGATTTTGAAATCAAATTTGTATAGTCACATGAAAACACAATAGATAGAGAGTTATTTTGTGCCACTGCATGTAATCCTCACAATGAACAAATACCTGAAGTTACAATTAGGTCCCACAAGTGGTTTGTGAGATACTATTATATGCAAAAATTAAGCAACTGTGACGCGGACGCCAGAGAGGACGCCAACTAGCTTTTCCTCTTTTTCAATTAATAGAGCTAAATTCTAAGTAATTAGTCCTACTCTTTTGTTTTAAAATGGAGCTAGACCAAAAGGCATTGCATTCCCATTCACATTGCTTCTAAAGATCTAACATATCAAAAAAAAGAAAAAGAAATAAAAAAATAAATTTCCTAAAAGATATATGAAGTGAAAAATATATCAAGAAAATGCCATCCTTTCTTCTGTATATAATACGTTGAAGTTTTGTGTTTAAGGTAGTTCTGCATGTTTGAGAAACCGCAAGTGATGTCGTAACGTCATTTATCCGGAAAACGTAGAATAAAGCCTGGCGCAAAAACCCACTTATTCTTACTAAATAACAAACAGCTATCTTACTGTATCTTAATATCCTAATATTTTATTAATCTTATCTGATGCCTGATCTTTTGTTTAATGCTTACTAAATAGTTTATTCACAATGATATTTATGCTCATTTATGTCATATGTCATTTAAAATGTCTTAAATTTTGTCGTATTTTTTATGTATTTGTAAAACGCCATTGAATATGTTTTACGTAAAAATAGGCGTTTAATCAAATAAAACAGTTTCAGTTTCAGTTTTCAGTTGTTTTTTTGTTTTTGGATTCGGCGTACGGAAATGAAAATCAAAATCATTTTATTAATTAATGGCAACTTGTGAGTAAAGTGATTTCAGTGGTACTGTTACTATATTTTTCAAGTTAAAATATGACATTAAAACATCTGAATAATTCAAAATAATGTCTTAAAATTAGCGCGAAATGTAAGGCTCACATTAATCATGGTCAAATATCACAAAAAAACACACGGACCTATAAATTCTATTTCACCACATTATATGCCATATATTTATTTACAACTAACAAGTGTCATTAAAATGTGCATTGTAGAAAAATTTCTATTCGCAAAAATGTTATGAAAGTTATGGTTTTCCCATAGACTCTCATAATAAAAGATTTCGTGAAGTCCAAATTTTTAAAATTAGTATGACAAAAAATCAAGCACACGGCCCATTTCTTTTATTTGCTGAATTTCCTTAGTATATTCTAAAGTTTTGAAATATCATAGTTTAATCAAATTCAACATTGTAGAAAAACGTTCAAAACGAACGTGTAGAACTAACTTAAAACCAACGGAAGAACATATACTTTTCCTCAGATGATTAAGGTCATTCGAACATGGATGGGTTAAAGTCCATAGTTGCTAATACGTGCAATATGCATGCATTTTCAATAGACAGTTAGTAATAGGCCATATATCACTGGCTATAACAGTTTTGAAATATCAGAGTTTAATCAAATTCTACATTGTAAAAAAAAATTCAATACGAACGTGTAGAACTACCTTAAAACCAACGGAAGAACATATACTTTTCCTCAGATGATTAGAGTCATTCGAACATGGAGTGGTTAAAGTCCATAGTTGCTAATACGTGCAATATGCATGCATTTTCAATAGACTGTTAGTAATAGGCCATATATCACTGACTATAACAGGATCACTGAAATTATTTCTAAACCCAATACAAAACAGTCTACTTTTTGTGCATTTTTTACCTAATATTCGCAGTATAATTCATCATGTGACAGAAAGGTAGCTGCTGAAATCACTGATTTTTCTTATCAACAATATCCATCAAGATATCTAGCATTGATCGTAGGTATATATTTTTGCTAAAATTGCATTTACTCATGAACTGCCTAAAGAATTTTTAACAGAGTTACCAGCGTACCCCGCCTAAACATAATGCATGCCAACACAGCATCTTGGCATGAACATGAAACAACAAGAGGGCCAGAATGTCACAATATACGCCCGCCATGTAGATGTTACAGTAAAACATATTCTGTATAAGTTTGGTAGAAAGTAAGCCAAAACATCTAACAACCAGGTTAAAAAGTTTCAAGAATAACCTATTTATAGTAGCAATAAAGGAAAGTAAGTTTTGTTTTTCTAAGTCCAGAAAAAATCCTTATTAGGTAGAGATACCTTAGAATACACCTAAAAATGAAAGTAACATCTATGTTGTACCACTGGTGGTCTTGACTTTTTTCTTACGGTCAATTATAAAAAAAAAATAAGTTAATTATAGTAACAACAAAGGGAAATTAATCTTTAAAAAATATCTAAGTCCTTATCAGGTAGCGATAGGTCAACATACACTTCGGCCTTACGGTCAGTAATAAAACAGTTACATTATATTAAGCTATTTATTAACAAAGGGAAGTAATTCTAAATTAGCGACCTGGTTCTTGCGCATGACACTCCGTCTCATTATAGTGAACAATAATGCTTTAATTATATCAAACTCCCTCCATGCATGAAGAAAAAATGTTCCGGACAAAGTCATTCTTGTATCTGACTTTGGCCTCTAAATGTGACCTTGACCTTGTAGTTAGGGGTCAGGGTCTTAAGCATGACACATTATATCGTCTCATTATGGTTAACATTTATGCCAAGTTATTTCAAAATCCCTTCATGGATGGCAGAGTTATTGACCGGACACTGTTAACATTTGACCTCTAAGTGTGACCTTGACCTTAGAGGTAGGGGTTTAAGTCTTGCGCATGACACGTCGTCTTATTATGGGGAACATATATGCATATTTATGAGTTATATCAAAATCTCTTCATGGATGACAGAGTTATGGACCAAACACGAAATGTGACAGACGGAAGGAAGGACGGACGGACGGACGGACGGACGGAAGGACGCAGCATATTTCTATATCCCCTTTTTTCTTCGAAAAAGGAAGGGGACAATAATATGTTCCAAATACTGTATTGATGAATTGACTCTTCATTATGTGTTAAATGACAAATACCTATCAGAAAGAAAGTTAAAGCGCATTTTGTATTGTTTAGTTTCCTTCTTTTCGTTTGAAGAGTTTTTTTTTAAATGATTTCAATATAATCTATGCAAAGTATGCAGTTCTAGTTTGAAATGCAAACTTTCTGACTGTTAAGTGTATGCTAAACGTTTCAAATTCTGAGACATACTTGTTACCTGATCTCATGTTATCTGGCAATATTTACTTTAGAAATATCAAGACAGACTGTGTATTTTATGTTTTATCATTCAAAAACATGCGTGCGAGACTGTTATAAAACAGAAAATTACTGTGCAAACTTCGTCACAGGAGCTCATTATTGTATACATAAACAACATCCAGTTCACGCAAAAACCGTTGGTTTTGCATCTTTCATCTTCTGTTCAAACAGACACAGAACAAAAGATTTCAAACTTATGTTTTTGGTAGAAAATGTCTAACTTGCACACTGATTGTCTTTATTTTCCGCGCCACCTTTGATGTGTATGGTATTTATAGCAACATAAACAATATAGAGAGAAATAGTGTTTACTGGTTAGTGTACATGTAAGACTGTATTATTGATTTTTGTATATCACGTTTTCTTCGATATTTAACAGTGTGTAGTAAGAGATTTCTCACTTTGTTGTATTCTACATCGGTTTTCCTTCATCAGTTAGTTCAGCGTTGTAATATGTTCAATTGAGATCAAAGATTTTAACGAAAAACAAATTCTCAATGTTGCATCTCTAGGAATCTAGTGGCATTATGGACAGCCAAGATAAGTGTTATAAATCAGTTTGGATACAAACTGACAGCATTTGTAGTCATTGAAATTATTACCGGAAATTAAACAAGTTAAGATAAAAGTGTAAAATCAGCATTGACAAAAAATCAAAGCTTTCAGGCAAAATAAAGGCTTGTAGTTCAGTACTAAAACTCCACGAAGTCTTACTAGCTGCCAAGTTAGCAGATATGTCTTAATAATCTGTTCGATATTGCCCGATAAGTTTGCGAGATCATTAATTTTTATCACAGTATTTGGCCAATAAAACAATTTGGCATGGATGGAAACATTCGTGATCTTATATTAAATGACTATTATATTTAATTTTGGAAATACACGACTAGCTGCAGGCACAACGATTAGATGTGATCATATACATGTAATATACGCGTGACCAATTTTGGGGGTTTGTTAGCTGTAGAACAGAAAAGCTGTGGGTTTGAAATCGACAGACAGAGCTGAAAGCAAATACATCAATTTGTAAGAATTTCTAGTGTTAACTTTATTTTTTATTGTAATGCTATTCACAAAACTACTTGGATGTCAATAGATACGTTCTTAGCAATTAAACCTAACGTGCAGAAATACAACGATATCATTCTCATTATTCTACATCTTTGTTACATAACTATGCACCTTATACTTAACAGACTGCAAGGACATTGGACCTTATCCCTTTAGTCTGAACATAAGCAAATGAAATGCACGTCTGTCCCCCACCCTCTCCCACCACCACTTTTAGACATGATGCATTAATGTTTTTATAAACAACAATTTTCATCGAGATCCGACTGTTATATGATATTCCAGAAATATCATGGTTTTTTTTGTTTAATGTTTTTTTATGCATACATGTAGCGTTATGGGTATAAGTTTGTTTTTGTGCGCTCTTATGGGAATTGTATTTTCATAAATAATCAGCCCCATATGTTTGTGTTAAAATTATACTCTTCAAGAGTAGGAGAATTGGAACATTGTCTCCAATATTTTTTTCACATAAATAATTAAAGAATCAAAGAAATCTTTGTTTTCTTTGGAAAAGTTATGAGAAATGCTGATTATAGAGCATTTGGTTAACATACTTAGGTTATATGGTGGTCAAAACTTGTGGATTCCATGATTCTTTTACAACATTACTATATCCGTAAGTTTTTATCAACAAGTTAGTTAGTTTATATACGTGACTTTACCAAATACATAATTAACTGCACCGTATAATGGGTTAAATTTGATTAGTTAATATAATAATTATGTTGATGCTTACCGCCCAGACTAAAAATACTTACAAAGTAGGCAACAAAACGTTTCTGTTTTCAGATATGCGTCTAGAAATTTCTACCAAAAAGACATATTAATATTTTCAAATGTAAGAAACTATTCCATTCATGCGATAAATCAAACATAACATAATTTTCTTTTCAGAATCAAGTGGCAACTTCCATTCCATTCGTCGCGTTGAGAACAGAACTGAAGACATATAAAAGGAATCCCCTGAGTATCATGTCAGACTGCATATATTACGTTATTATTGCGGAAATGCATCGAACCTTTTCAATTCGCAGTATCATTCAATAGGTTTCTCAAAGGAATAGCATAATCATTAAGTGGCAGACTAAGTGATAACTTGAATTAAAATTGCAGTAGTCGTATTTTCAGGCATGGGTGATGGCCTAAAAGCATTCTTCTACGGGAACTGCGTTTAACGGGATAAAATTGCTGATCAAGCATTTACTAGATGTCGTCAGAACAACGCTGTAGGTGATATTGTTGTTACACACCTAATTAGGAAACGCTCGTTTATCAAGCATGACAGCATATTTATTAACTATGATATTTCATAATGTAGTAACAATGCCGATCAGGATTCCACCCGCGCTACATCTCATGTCGTGTCAACATCATTCAATGTTATGAATGGCAAGGTGTAATGTTCTAAAGTGTGTGTGATGTAATTAACAACATGCAGCAAACTCTAATACATAAGACATTCTTGATATTTAATATTGCTTAATATATTTAGTGTTATTGATAACCACTGCCATATCTGATTTTGAAAGACTAATCCACATATTTAGCGTAACACTTATGAATTATCTAGTTATGGACATTACAGCGTGAGTGGCCTAAATCTATGTTCTCTATTACTTCATCTGCTTACACACTGTCTTATTCTGATAGACATTTCTACAATATAACCACAAATAGAAAAACTATATAGATTAGTCAGGTCGTACATTTGATTCTATGATGTGTAGCCATTCCTTTTACTCCGATACATGTGTGCTTGAACAAAACAATCCACTTTACTTTGGCTTGGTAAGAGGACAGATCAGTAACTGACGGCATGAGTTTCCCACCTTTAGCCATAGCCCTTTTAGATTTGAATTTACCAAAGTGGCGATTACAACTAGATACATATACGAAAAGAAGTTCACGTCATATCATAACTTATCAGACAATCTTTTTAAACAAACTGTTTAACAAACTGCATAGGTGCTTCCTGAGACAGTTGGTAATGTAAGGAGATAAAACCAGATGAGGAAACATTTTACATGCTGAGCTTCTTGTCAGGCATAGATAATCATTTGAAAAGAGAAGATAATTTTCAACAATTTCGAATTCCTTCCACCATAACAATGCCTCAGAATGTACATTCATGTAAAAAGGTTTGCATCGACTGAAACTGTCGGTTATACAATACGGTAAAGAATTTTGTGAAGCATTATGTTTATTTTTCCGTTTTTATAAACTAAACTGGAGGACATTTTGCGTGCAATTTTAAGTTCAAATCTTCAGGATGATATAATTAACTACAATTCTTAAAAAACAAACGGTGGCACAGAGGTGTTACCGATGTTTTTTATTCCGTAAGTTTGTATATGAAGTAACACGTTTTCGTATGCCATTAACTGAACAAGAAATTCTTCAGGTGTTTGTGTTTTTATATATATTACACGCACATAGCTTCAAGTAAAAGAAAATATTGAATGCATATGGAATATTAAATGTGAGCGTGTTTATAATCGTAATGCAAGTAAAATAAGGACACGGCGGGTGATGAAAGATAAAAAGTACGAATCTTGAAAAATGTAAATGCTTTAAACTCTGGAAAGGACCAATGATACATATAGGTAAAGCGGCTTACGGACAATTCAAAACCAGTGTTATTATTCAGTGTCTGCAGATACTTGATTATCCCGAGAAATATTTTCCAGGTTAATATGCGTTCTCTGGAGGATTGATTGTTTTGTAATTACCTACTCCATATTGCAAAAATTCTGTTCGTATCAGAACCAAAATCATAATATCTCCAAACAGATATCTGACATGATCAGAAGGTTTTTTCCAACACATTTAATACGAATGTAAACTGTAGAAAGCACCAAGTTCAGAAATTATCTACCAACGGAAAAATTGTGATTATTGAAAGTAATATTACCTGCACAGTCCACAACCTTAGACCACTTGCGAAGATGATACTGAGACCAAACGGAAGTATTGTTTTTGGTTGCGGGTTTATCTCGCGACCAAAGTTTAAGTGTATTTCTGACAATCATAGCATCTTTATTTGAATCCAAATCACAACCAAAGGATGTTCATGTGCTACACAAAATAGTCCCATTCATGAACAATGCGGATGAATTATCAATGAATAAGTAGTTCTTATTCAACCTGTATCCACTCACACTGACCATTTAGATTATATAAGATCTATAAATGATAAGGTATTCCAGCCCATGGTTAGGCTACATCACAAGCTGGGTCAGGCAGAGTTCATCTTAGATATGAGGCACGTTAAATTTGTATTTGTTTCTCATTCATGTATATTTATAGACTGGCATTTAAACAGAAAATAAATCTACCAAAAACCCGCAACCATCAGCCATTTCAAGGCTTTCATTTTTAAATGAACAGTACAAATGCATTCACTTCACAAACACAATCTATTAAATTTGGCCATTGGAAAATCCTTTCGGGATCATTTGATTCATAACATAAGCTGGGTCACAAAATAATCGTTTTTCACGTGTAAAATTTATGTTTCAGTACAATCGCGATCCTACGAAAAGCCAAGGGACCGGTCGTTTTTTTCGTAATATCGCATTTTCGTTCGAGCGTATACAGCACCTTAATATCTACACGTCGTAACCCGTGATATTTAAACATTGGATTTTTGTGTAGGAGTACAAGTATACCAATTTTATATGTACATCTAGGTTTACTACAAATCTTATACGAATCTAAACTCAGATGGTATCTGGAATGTAAAACGTTTTTTTTTTCTTCACCTTTTATTCACTGTACATTAAACATATATAGGGTACATTGTTGACGAGAACAAAAATCGCAGTTGCATATTCCGATACCCTCAGCTATCCTTTACTGAATTGTTTGGAATAAAGAAACGACAACAAACAGACGATGAGGACTTAATTTTTTTTTTTAATTTCTTTATGCAGTGATTGTTTGAGACGTATAGATATCGAAGCAAGAGTGACTGGTATGCCATCCGATCTGATAGTAAAAGGAGAAAAAATTAACCACTAACTTGTGTCATAGTGTACATCATATGTGTTTAGAATTTAATTACTAAGTTTTCACACTTTAATTACCGTTTACTCCCAGCTAAATGATAGTGACACTTTCCACCCTAAAGCGTTTTCACGCAGTTATGGAAGGTGTGAAAATTTGGACGATACAGGTACTCGTAAAATCGCAACTTAAACAAGTTGAAAACATGCTTTAAGGACATAACAATACATTCGTAGGAGCGCATTTTTCGTAAAATTGCATTTTCGTAAAACCGCGACTTTGTAACATAGAAATAAGAAGGAAAGCAGCCGGGACCACTAAACCTTTTCATAGTATACCGGTATTTCGTTAAATTGCGATTCGTAGCATCGCGAATGCACTGTATATTACATTGCGCCTTACATCAAATGAGGTATATCGTGATCATGTCTTTGACGCAGTCAGTAGGGATGTCATTTTATGCTAGAAACTACAAAAAGATTTTAGGATCGAACCTACGTGCGGCGGTGTTTGGTCTTACCGACCTCTGAAAACCTTTCTCTTGTAAATTTCACGTACTTGATATTGTTTCATGAGAAAAAAAGTGTGACATATTACATTGTTATATACATAATTTATATATGGGTGTATTGCATATACCGCTCTTTTTCTATATTCAGCACAAAACCTTAAAAGTAAACATAACGACACATAACGTATTATGTAAAACCACTGTAATAGGTTTATATGCCAAGCTATCGAGGTCTGCTCGGTAAATATATTGAATTCGTAAAACATATTTTGATATTGATTTCAGAAACGGCCCATAAACTATGAATCGGGTGTCCGCGAGTTCGATACATTTGTAAAACTTCTATGGATTCATGAAAGAGAATCAATGGTTTTAACAATAGAATTACGTCAGTAATATTGTTTAACCTGTATAAAATACATTAATTTTTTGTGTGTTCAAACCAATGGAAGAATTTATAGCATTCATTTATATGATTATGGTGACCGATGAAATGTACACGCGTTTTCAATAGACAGTTTGGTCAGATAAAACTTGCGATAATAGGAGCATAGAAACTATTTTCAAACCTACTTTTTGTGCATTTTCTACGTAATATTCACAACAAAACTCGTCATGTGACAGATAGTGTGGCTGCTGAAATCACTGATAGAAATATGAATAATTTCCTTCTAAATGATCGGAATGCACGTATTTAGCATTGAAACTACAAATAAACATTTTTCACTTGCATGAATTGCTTAAAGTTGGTGTATATATTTAAATTGTCAGTTCCAGATACTGCATCGATAAATTGGCAAGCATTCTATGATGTGTTTGAAGTGCAAAACACCTACACGTTTAAGGCTATTTTACCTTGTTTTGTTTCTTTTGTGGTTTAGTGGCGAATTTCGCTACAAATGATTTCAATATAATACCATAGTTTGCATTACTAGTTTGAAAGGCAACCTTACTGACTAATAAGAAGTCTATTGCATTTTCCCAATTCGGAGACAATACGTGTAACCTGACAATTCTCAAACAATAAGTATAACCTGACAATGCTGAAACATATATACGTGAAACAATGACAATTTTGAGACAATAATTGTAATCTGGCAGTTCTGAGATAATAAGCGTAATCTGACAATATTAACTTCAGAAATATCAAGAGAGGAAGTATATGATACGTTTTAACATGAAAATACACAGTATGCGAGACAGTCATAAATGGAGGATTACTGTGCAAACTTCACCACAGTTGCTCATTATTGTACATTTGAACAACATCCAGTCCACTCAAACCGCATATCTGTATCTTCTGTACAAACAGACATCTTTTATTATCTAAAAGAACAAAATCAAAAGACAATGTTCAGATGCATTGAAGCACATTTTATGCGAAAGATATAAAACAAAATTCGTTGGAAGCCAAAAGGAAATCAACATTACAAGAAACAACTATTTCGAACCAATCAACTTGAGAATTGATTATGTTTAGGAGTTAACATCAAAATAATATCAAATAACAGACATAAATAAAACAGTCCGGGATGAAAATAGACGCCACCTTTGACTGGTAAATTATATATGAAATTAAGATATTCAACGCGGCCACGTAACCACAAAAATATGTAAGGGTAGATTTCTCGGAAGCACAGAGCACCACAAACCTAAGAGCATTCAATAATGTACACTGTCTAGCCTTTTGAGGACATGCAGGTCTGACTTTAATAACAATATAATTTAAGGCATAACACGTAAAACAGGCATTCCCATTTAAAGGATAGCTAAATTATAAATATAGAATGTATTGTTGTTGCGTTTATTATGTATCAGCAGAAATGTGCCTGCAATCCGTGCCAGTAATCAGCATGTAACTGATCACCTTCCAGTATGAGTCAGAGGATGAGGGTGCAGACTTCAAATGTATTGTCTTAAGCCGTATCGTCACGGAGGTCTTTGCTATGCCCAGCAATTGAACAACTGATTAGCAGGTGCACCGAAACGGGAGTAATCTCCATTATGTTTTATGTCAAGCTCCCAAGATGTGATTCTGTTATATCTAACAGTTGTATTATGTCTCAGATCATTATGTATATGGATGATCCAAGTGCGAAGTAACATTTTGTAGGTGTCGCTTCAAGAAATTGAAACAGTCAGTTTACCTATGTATTTCAGTATTATCTGAAGTTCGATAGCCTTAGCCATTCATTTGCATTCATTCAGAAGAATGATGTAATCATAAAGACGTTAGTTCGGCTTTCCCTGTTGGACATTCAGTCTTGTTCTTGATCACGCTAAGATAAACCTGTTTCAGGAAACATATACCGACACGTAATACAGACAGGTTGAACAGACAGAAACGATACTTCAGCACAACAGCCAAACTATGTTTACTTTGTATGCTACATGTATGGTGTTTACTTGTAAACAACTGGCACAGTGTTTACAATGAACACGAAATGTTCAGTTTTAACATCGTATAAAACATGCATAGTGTTTACATTGAATGCGTATCGAACACCTTGTGGTAATACATACTTGACTTGACTTGACTTAGGTCTCATTTTTCAATTTGAATTAAAACATTTAGGATTATGAATGTAAAACTTTCTTTCAACGATAAGATAAGTGGGAAGCCTTATTCTTGAAAACGACATCATAGCTATGCTACGTCTTCAGTTGTAATTTAGATTAATTTGTGAGATTATCAAATTATATTCCGTGGGCAAATCGGACATTAGATCTATACAAATAATTGACTTTCATATTGTGTTTTTCTCACTGCTAAGCAATTACCATGCAAAATAACTGTTTGACTAGGTTAAATGACATAAACGGTGATTATACGACTATTGACATTGAACATACTATTAAGTGCGAAGATGTGTAGATGTGTATTCCCGCGTTGATGTGTTTTTCATCTTTGAATTTTATCATTAAAAGAATAAAAGTTTCCACTTAAAACAAAAGCCGGAATGATCTGAATGGCTTTAAAAACTTAAATTTAGTGAACATTAATACGCACGTAACTCACCGTATTATCACTATTATAAAACTTTTTGTGGCCGATCAGCAGTATTTAATTAATCATTTCAACAAAGAAACCTTTTAGAATGCATCATTTTATCTTAGAAATTGTATACCAAACATAAAAATGAAAGATATAAATGTTTTTAAAGACAGGCTGTAGTTGAAGCGAGATATCCTCCGATGAGGAAAACTAATCGCGCGCTGTTCTTGCTGCAAATTACATTGGAACATTAATTAACATTCAGTTTGATATCGACGATATTTTGCGAGTCATTCAGTTACTAAATATAAATAATTTCAAGCCAAATAATTGCTTTTTAACAGACACCAATTTGTCTTGAGTACCAGACACTATCGAATATTCGGCGAATAAGAATAAAGCATTCTTTTTCAACATTGCTCCACATTAGATTTAGATTTATCATTGTCGGCTTTATTCACTTCTGTTGAAACAACCTAATATTACTAATATGAAAACCATGTAAGTATTGTATCTTCTGGAAACTGATCAGGAAATCAAAGTCGACGTGTGAGTGTTATTACAGTAAGACACACTTTACGTCAAGTTACAATATTCTAGCTTTAACGGTACAGATAACATTTAGATGACACTCAGTCAAATTGCATAGGCTGGTAACACGACAAATCCTCCGTCTTTGCCCTGACACAGGTTCTACAACTTGAAGGTATCATAATAATGGTACATAATTGAATGATGTTTGTACCAGCAAGTTTTTGAAAGCAACATAGGTATTACTAAGATAAATTAAACATATAAAATATGTTCCATTTCCCAAAATATTTTGTGAAATTAGGTTGTATTTCAAACGTGATATGGCGACATGTTTCATTTCAAAATGTAAATTTATATCTAAAAAATTAATTTGTTTGTTTGATTGCCATCAACTCAATGTCTTTGAAAAGTGATTATCCTTATGTGTGGCTAAAGGAAAGAAAACATGTTTTAAAGAAACCTATAATTAGAAAAACCCTTTGGAAACAAAACTCAACCAAGTAAAACTGCGCAGATATTGTTTAATTTTAAAGAAAAATTGAGTAAGGTTTCATAAAAATCCAAATTCATTTTTGTTAATAATTTTGTAAAGTAAGTTTCCTACTTAAGATACATTTTCTCAGAGGCGTTCGATAACGACGCTGTGATTCATAAATAATACATGAAATGGCCAAGCTGTATACGATACATAGATTATGAGATATATTCGTTAGGTTATAAGATATAAACTAATACAACAACAAGACATAGAGTGGTGCCAAACAATATTTTGCGTGCCAGACAGTCATAAAATAAAAGTCATTCCCATACTGGGAATTTTACCAACATTTTTAATGCATACATATAAAATAACAAAAATAGAGGACAACACACAAGTAGGCGTTGAAATAAAAAGTCACGGAACAATTATGTTTAAAAAATATCATGAAAAGGTTCTTATAACCTGACCAAGAGTAAAACGATTCAAACTCTGATATTTATTCGGCTGATACACGTTATTTCAATAGATATAACTTGGAAAATAGTTGCCCAGTAAGCACATATGCAATTGATCTACCCAATACTAGAAACATTTGATAAGTATGAAAATAATTCGGCTGGTATGCAACTGTGCGATGGGTCTAACATCGAAAGTATTCAGTTGGTATGCGGCAGTGAGATGGTCCTAACCAGGACTAAAAACATTAAAAGTATTAAAACCATACAGCGATGGGTCTACCTGCTGCCCACAAATTACTATAAAAGTATAAATCATCATAATCATATGGCTCTGTGTTCAGTCGATGTTATATTCATACATATAAATGGTCAAATTCTATGTTATAATCTTAATGCTTATTTTGATGTCTTAATCGTGTCATGAGTTGCATGATGTACATAATTTTGCCTGTATCTAATTTAAAGTCGCAACAGCATATTAATAGTTCGTATGCTGAGTTTCGAGATTGTGATGCAGAGGAAGACCAGACGACTCTCTCGGAGCATTGTCGGACATCTAGGTAGAACAAATGACCTTGTGTTAGCTAGCTGAATGACTTCTGACATAATTAATTCTATAACCTAAGTTAGGTTTCTAGCCCACAACGACGAATGACAGTAAATTGCAGTCAGATACTTTAACCAATCGCCCAGAGGTCATAGATACTTAAGTGTCAAATAAACAATATATACACAAGACTTAGTTACGTCTCCCAGTAACCATTTTATCATCATTCACGATGCACGTGGTATGCACGACGTATATCGTACTTGCCGGATACGTCTGTGAGCAAAATGTGCGATAAGGAGTACTAACTAGATAAGCTTAGCTTTCTACTCAATCCTTGATTTGTGTAAATGTATGTTTGCTGTATATCTGTTGAAAAAAATGTTGTTTAAACCAACTTGTTGTGCATTATGATTTATTCAAATAATTTTTCTAATCATGAGCCGGAATGTATAGGGAAACATTTATTCTATAATATGAAACAAAAATATCAGCACGTCTTGGCAGCCATTTCGTCATTGCCACAAATAAGTAACCTCTGTGATGTAGTCATATCATGTTAACGTATGTTTTTAAGGAAGATTTGAATATATTTTTGATAACGTGTGTAAATACGAGCACACTGTAATATTATACAAACTTGAAGATTTTCCCCCAAAATAATTCAGACTTAGACCTGCTTATCACTATAACTTTCTCTGCTGGAATGGCATCAAGATAATTAAACAGTGTGTGTGTGTTCGGGTATAACGTCTTTTTCAACAATTTTTCAGTCATATTAACGACGATGTCTACTTGTAGCAGCGAGCACAATGCCTAACTTTATAGTGCTGCCTCACTGGAATATCACGCCGTAGACACGTGGCACGATACCCCACTCCATTATACTGACACCTGGATGACCAGTCCTAGCACTATCCTCTTAATGCTGAGCGCCCAGCGAGGAAGCTACTAGTACCATTTTTTACGTCTTTGGTATGACGCGGCCGGGGATCGAACCCACGACCTCCCGCACTCGATGCGGACGCTCTACCACTAGGCTACCAATAATCAAACAGGTTTTAAGCAGGAGTCTAACAGAGGTAGAATCGCACAGTACCCATTTGATGTCCGAAGCAAGAATCTTCCTTTGCCGTCATTTTATTTAACTACATTGCATAAAAGACATATGATTAGGACTGGTAATGGGTGCATATGCACTGCACTCTTATATCAGACCACAGACATATAGAAACATACGATAGAGATCATGGAATATGAACTATAATGGCAAATGTTTGCAAAGATGACATAAATCATTCAGGATGGAACGAATATGGCAACAGCGTCTATAAATAATTGATCAAACAACAAGTCTCCTATATTGTTAGTTCCAAAAAGGAAATCATGATATAAATGACGATGACATATCATGCATAACAACTATTTATGTAGAACTGTCTTACAACAAACAATTTATCATGTCAGCTTTACGACGCCTCAAACCAAAAACCACAAATGCTATCTTTGTTGCACGCCTCTTTACAAAATAAGAGTCAAGCTGATAAAGAGGTATATATTGAAATACAATAACTAAATTAGTCGGCAATTACTTTGAAAAATGTCGGCTGAAGAAATACCTATTGATGGGTTCCTAGTGAAAAAAGTATGAACTAATTCGAGCTTCGAAAGAACTATACATATATGGCAGCACACGATTTAGTGGCCAGAAATATTAAAATGTTCAAGTCACTTTCTTCACCCGTCAACATTTGCCATTTGTGCACAATAAATTTGCATGAACAATGTGGTAAAACATGACCTTGAGAGTTGATAATTCGTTTAGGTTAAATGCAGAAAGTGATTTTGATTTTGTGTTAAAAATTTGAGCTTAGAGCAATTTTACATACATTCATTCATATCAAACTAAAAATAAATGTATATATATGTCCTTTTATTTTTTAACTAGTTTTTATTTAACAATATATTCTTCAGCTCAAATACAATGCATGCAAATATGTTCTCAAGAAGTTATGTTTAAACGGAACACAACAGCTGGAAACTTATACCATTTCAGGTAGATTATGCACTATTAATTTTAAATTAATAATCATCAGAACAATTTTGGTTTTACATACATATTTATAACCAAAACTAAAACGTCCGAGGGCAGCATAACATATTTTATTAAATTGTTAACTGTATGACAGTGGCCATTAAAGTTATAATACTGGCCAGCTAAGATTACGTAGCGAAAGTTATAGGAAGGTCATTTTTCTACAGCAGCGCATAAAACAACCGTTCACGAAGAAATTGGCTGGATAAATTTATTTGTAAACTGATAGATTCCACCGATGGAGACGGATATAAAAAATGTTACTTTCGGTTTCAGTGACACAACCACCATCATTCGGATACGTCCGTGACTACGCTAAAGGAAGTGGCTAATCGTACGGTTCCGTATGAATAGTGAAATAAACCGCAGGTGGTTATTCGTACGGCAGTTTTGTATTACATTGTACTGAAGTCATTCAACTTATATGTTTTCAACCGATTTCTTTACTTTTCTTTAATTTTCAGTCGCACATAAACAGGAAATGATTTCGAATATAGAAAAAGGCTAATTTTATGTCTGCATGCAATATTGTTGTCATCGTATGACACATATGCAATAAGTGTGAAAAATAAAAATGTCATCTATAGAAGTTCACATCATTATTTGAATATCATGTAATATGCTTACTTTTTCTTTTATATTTCGGTTGATAAGACTGGAACTAATTATTGACAATAATAAGTCTCTCTCTCCCTCTCTCTCTCTCTCTCTCTCCCATTGAAAATTAGAGACGCTGCTAAATATCTGAGCGTCACACTAAGTAAATACATGTACACATGTATCTCATTTGGTCAGAATATGTTGATAACATCACATTAAAAGCAAAGAATTCACTTAGATTCATCAGAAGGGGAATAAACAAAATACAAAAAAACAGCTTACAACACAATGTCCGCCCACACCTTAAACACTGCTCCTCTATAAAAATGAGACTAACATTTACATGTCTTCACTTGGTACCAGCAGTGTTCCACAAGATTGGAGGACGGCCATCGTTGTCCCTGTATACATAAAGGGCCCACGAAGCAAAGCCAGCAGTCACAAACCTATTCTTTTACTTGCAATTGCTTAATTCCAACTGATGGGGCATGTTTTAGTATCAAATATTATTAATCATCTAGATAATAAAATTTGCTTAATTCCTTCCAACATGGTTTCCGCTCAAAGCACAGTTGTGAATCTCAATTTTTATTAAATATTAGTCAAGAATTTTTGATTACCTTGAAGCTAGGAAATAGACAGACCTAATAAAATTGGACTTTATCAAATCGTTTGACAAAGTCGATCACGATCGTCTGGTCTACAAGCTATTTCAATTAGGTATATATAGAAAAACATCCATTTGGGTTAAATACTTTCTTTAAATACAATTCGAACACAAAAGGTCTTCAATCAGATATGCCACATTTGGTATCAAGGGTACCGCAAGGGTATGTCCTTAGGCCTTGCCTTTTCTTAACATGTCCGTCATCTGCCAGGCTCACTTAAAAGCACCGTAAGACTCTCTAGCAGTACCTCCATAAATTAGAGCTTTAAAAAAAGACCCGGTCAAAGGAGTTGAATTCCGATAATGCGAAGTGATTAGGGTATATAAAAAGAAATAAAAAAAAAAACATTGCTTTTCGCTAAAAGCTACATATCCATGTATTTAAAACTATAAAAATGCTTAATATTTAGGCGAACCAGCAGTGTTAGATCACAAAAAAAGACAAACAAGACCCTAAAATACATGAAAAGAAATGATCAAACAAATGATAAATGTACAAATTTAAGAAACTCCGTATGAAACATGTTCAACCATAATTGGAATATTGCTCAACTGTTTGGCATTCAACAATCTCTAACATATGGAATTGAAAGATTACGAAAGGCTGCCGCCAGATATGTTCAAATTAAGTATGTCTGTAGATGAAGCACCACAGAAATGTTAACTGTACTGGCAAACGTTAGAAACAAGGAGAAATTTCACATCCTTACATCTCTGATTCTTTTATATAAAATCCGTCATTCCATTGTTGTTTTTTTTGTAGATCACCAGTACTGGCTAGACTCTCAGGACCTTCACTTTTATATTCCCTTCTCTCGCACCCATTATCACAAGAACTCAATTTTTCCCCAAGAACCATTAGACTCTGAAACAACATACCACATCATGTTAAATCTAGTTCTACTCTTAATGAGTTCAGGAGAGGCCTAGATTGTTCAAACCTGAAATATCTGTTTTATCATCTTTTAACCTGTAACTTGTAATATAATAGTGCTGATTTTAATATTGCACACTAACTTGTGTTTTCAATGAAGGCTTAATCATCAGTGTCGACCAGACAGTCGCCTCCCAGTCACAGTCAGTCATTGACAATGGAGACTATGTAGTGCTGGCTAACATAACTTAACTGACACTGTTTTTATTTTCTGATGGTCGCATTCATTTAGTTATGGCGAAACCCCATTTTTTTAACTAACCAGTATCAAACCGCAACATCTCGCACAGTCTCTCGTGAGAAACTCATGATGTCATGCAACAGTTCAGAGCACGTTGTTATTCTTGAAAATCAGTTTCTAAATTTTACCTATTTATGAATTTAATATAATCACATAAAATCTATAAAACAACATACAATTTCTCAGAAAATGTCAATAAATAACGATTCTCTACAGCCTATTGGTTTTTCAAAATGAAGAGTACCCTGATCAGGTGACAAACTGCAATGACGGACAAAATATTGCAGACAGGGGTACCAATTTGAAACTTGCGTTCAAATTATGTTGCATGGATTATTTATGCCAGATCAAAAGGAAAATTGATTAGAACTATTGTATAGTAAAAGGTGAGTCCAGTGCATTTGATAAAATTATAGCATGACAGACTTCTGGAACGAAGGTGTTAGGTGTCAGTACGGGATTCATTTTAGCTCAGAGATCTGTAACAGCATATTATATAAACACCTTTGAGCTGAACTTTTAGCTAGGGACTACTGTGCAGATGGAGATAAATTGATTGTGATACATACGGGACCGTAATACGAGCCACGCTAAATTATTGTTCGTACGGGACCGTACAAAGAGCCACGCTAATCTATTTTAAGAAACAAAACAACAACATGTCTAGCACATTCGTATCGCATTTTCTGGTAAACTGTCTTTCCTTTTATTTAACAACAGGCTTAATTTTATAAAATTAATGCATTGTTTGTAGAAATGGCATCGAAAAGCAAAATATTTGTAAATTTCTGCATTTATCCGCCGTCTTTACACAAAATCCTATCACGGCCGATCAGCCATTGTTGTTTTCGACGTATTTAAATTTTTGTCATGTGACACTGTCTTCGTTGGTTTACGGAATTCGGCGAAGCCTGGCGAGTGAATTAGTGACCAGCTGGTCATTAAATATTTCATGGTTTTATATCCGTTCGTATCTCAACAATATTTGGTCATCCAAGTCTAACTAACGGGCGAATTTGTTCATTAGACTGTCTTCTACAAATCTTCAAAGTTATTTGCTTTATTTTAACGGTGATTTTTAACAGTATTATAACTTTAAATGTAATACATGACGTAAAAACTTTATTTATGTATTCCATAACCATGTAGAAATAAAGGAACTGGCATAAATAGCATACATGTTACTATGTTAGGCAGTTTACCCGAATAATTTGATATAACAAAGAATGTATTTCTTTCGCCCACTGACACAATCCTTCATACCACATTTTAGAAACCTTAACGTTCCTAAGATTAAAGTAACATAACCATATTTTTTAAATTGTACTACACCTAAAGCAGCATGCCTCAAGATTTGCCTAAAAAATAATCTTTCTTTCAGATTGAAGTTTGGTCACATTAGAATATGAATTTTTGTTTCTAAAATATTTTAAAAGTTCCAAATCAAGAAAAGAAGATGACCGCGTGGGGAATCGGACCCGGACCGCCGCGGCAATAAAGACATTTTCCCGTCGTCGTAACCAACAGCGCTATAGCTGAAGTAGTGGATAATGACTTCAAAAGATAGATATTTATAATCGAGACAGTTTACCTGGAGTAAAAGCGTGACAAACGCTTTTCGATTTTCATCGTAAAACGTAGTAAAAACAGCAAATTCCGTAACATAAAGTTTGTCAGTAATTAAATTTTAATGCCTTCTTAAGAAATATAGCATTTATTTCAAGATATCTAAAACATTTTTTTTTTTTTTGTTGTCGAACGATCTGGAGGCATGCCGCTTAAAGTGTTTTTACAGATTAATTTAAAAAAAAACCTTCTGTTTCAGTTGGAAATTCTCTTCCATTTATCTTGTTTGTGACAATGAGTGCACATTTATAAAATATAATCCCTTGAGTATCATGTTCCCTGCGCATACTAGTAATTTTGTTATTCATGCGGAATAACATCGCCCAACTTCAATTTGCGATAACACTTAACACGTTTCTCAAAGGAATAATCTCATTATGCAATAGTAGGCTAACTGATATTTTGAATGAAAACGTTAATAGTTATTCCCTTATCAACAGATGATGAACTATAATTGTCTTTAAATTAATTTAACCGTATTGAAGTGCTCTTAAGTTTCCTCTCTGCTTGTAATTAATTATGCATCGCTAAGATCATGTTGTCAGAACAACATTGTCAAATCAATATTGCAGGCATTCAGTGTTGTACCACGCACGGCTAATCAACAATTATGATATGTTAATAATCGTAGCAATCATGGCAAAAAGACTTGAAAATGCTATATAGTAATGCTCATTTCGACTTGCGCTGCTACTAATGTCATATCAGTCCGATGCAATAGTATAATGATATGGAGTAATGTTAGTATTCTAACATGCATCAAAGAAGAGTACAAAGCATTTTGTACCAAATTCTTAATTAGTCATTAAATCCTAGCATTTCTTAGTCTTCATGTTGTTACATGTACATTTTCATGTGCTACAAATGTAATTCTAACAAATGCTTTCAACTGTTTTAAGCGATGACTATAAGTTTCTTTATTGTATTGTCATTCAAAGACTACTAAGATATTGTCGTAATGAGCAAACTACCTTAATGTGCAGTATTTCAATAACTGAGTGTAATATCTGAGTGTGTTTCTGTTATAAGAAGTGATACATTTTAGTTGCATATATACCTCATATTTAACAGTCTGTCGAACCGCATACATATTGGACTGACTACCACTTATAACTGAACTAGCAATGACTGGGTACAAGCAAAGGGACTTTTAAACATGGAACATTAATGTATTTATATTCCAGATTTATTATGTTTTTGTCCTGTGCTCAACACAACACAACACAACACAACTGACAAATAATTAAATAAATAAAGTTTGTTTTATTTGCATGGCATCAAATGAATTTCCATCGTCTACGATAAAGTTTTGTCACATAACTCAACACATATTTGTATAGAGTATAATATTGTCTAAGCATTAATTCCATACATAAATGTATTGTTATGAACGTAAATTTGCTATTTGAACGTTCCTATAGGAATTGTATTTTCATAAATAATCAGCTCCGCATGTTTGTGTCAAAATATTTTTCATCTAGAGTAAGGGAATGGGAACATTATATTAATATTTTTTCTGATACATAATTGAACAAACAAAACCTGTTTTCTTGAGAAATATGAATAGAAAAGATATAAGAACTCCATTTTATAGAGAAGCTTGTTCCAACCGAAAAGATAGGGCCATAACTTATGCATTACAGAATATTTCACAAAACGTTCATATTCGCGAGCTATATCAGAACACATTGGTTTACATGTGTAATTATCAATTACATATTTAATTAAAAACCTTTATAATAGATATAGATCTAATCTGATATAGTTGAAATATCTGAAGCTTACAACTCTAGAGTCTAAAGTTAAAATTACTTACAAAGAAGGCAAAAACGTTTCTGTTTTCAGATATGCGTAGGGAAATTTCTGTGACAAAGACATTTAAAATACACTCTTTTATTCAATCAATAAATCAGACATTACACATTTTTGTTTAAAGTTGTACAAATTGTACTGATTGGAATTACGGATATTCAATAGCGGAAAGAAAGGTGAATTAAGATGCCTGAAATATTTACCTACTTGATTAAATGAACTATTAGATATATAGAAAATTAAAGGCATTTTAATTCATTTTTTACATATAAGTGACACCTTCCATTCCATTCGTCATCCTATAATCCCATGAGCATTATGTCCATCAGCATATATTTTGTGATTCCTGTAGAATAGCATCGTGCCACTTCAATTCGACTTCAATTCGCAATATTATTCAACATATTTCTCCAGGGAATAGCATAAATATTCAGTTGTAGACTGATAACTTCAATAAAGACTTCTAGTGTGGTTCTTTTAATAATGGGTAATGAACCAAGAAATATTTTAGCTGAAACATGCATGTAAAGTTCGTGATGTTGCCGGAACAACATTGTACACACTCAGTGTTACAGCTAATTAGGAATGCTGTCGTTTATCAAGCATGCCACGAACATTCAGTGATTGTTCTTTGTCTAGACTTGCAATAGTAATGCCGATCAAACTTTCACCTGCGCTATTTTTCTTATCCTGTCAATATCATTCAGTCTAATAAATGGCAAAGGGTAATTTTATAGAATGTTTGTTATGTAGTAAACAACATACATAAAGCTTTAAATCATGAGATATTTTGTGATTAAAATGCCTTTCTTAGTAAAGCTAGAATCACACTGCCCGGATGGGCTAGCGGATGAGTTCCGGATAGCCTCCATAACGCATTCGTAGAACTCCTAACTCATTCGTAAATCATACGGTGTATCCGGGGGCAAGGGTGTGAAGTTTTGAAAATGCTCTAAATTCTGCCACGGATAATATATCCGTAAGGAATCCGTAGTTCTGAAAAGATCATAACAGTCCGGAAGACAATCACTGTGGTCACAAATACGAGCTATTACGTGTTTATTCCGGTTCTAATAAGTTTTAATAAGGTTAATGAAGGTTCTGTTACGATAGCAGTATTCGCAAAACCTATTTTCTATTCTTACACATCGGAGCAGTCTGGGGATGGGAACTCATCTGCAAGCCCATCCGGGGCAGTGTGATTTTAGCGGCTTAATCAATGTCGCAAAAACTATCCGTAAATGGACATCACATTGTAATCGCTCTCAGTATATTGTTCACGCTTGAAATCATCCAATTATGGGAGACCTAGGAATTCTTAAAATTTAAATTTTGAATGGTAACTTTACTCTGCAGTACATCTAATTCGTGCATTTACGAAATGCAGGAAAATTAGTCGCAACGAATATATATGAATTCACTGTTTTAAAATGTTGGTATATTATTAAGAGATATATATGAACACAGATAAATATTTGTGCAATGTAATAATAAGACAAGTTTATGGATACATTTATGTCTGCGTGGAATATGTTTTGTCATGTTATATTGACATACCTTTAATAAAGATGACAAAATGTACACAAGTTGCAAACAAGATAATAATTGTGTACAATATGATAAAATGATAATATTTTCTTATACTTCACCTGCCTATATTTTGCCTTATTAGCTATGTTATTTATATTTTCAATACCTATAGAAAAGTCGACAACATGTCGGAAGCTAGTTAATATATATAGGTAAGACAGACTCTATATTTAATTGTATGATGTTGTTCCGCTACAGGTGTGCACTTGTGTAATTAAGTCCTTTTATTTCCTCTGTTTCGCGGACAGATCAAGGACACCGTATTAGTGTCTTATCAGTTGTTTTAGTCATAGACGTTTTCGAGTTGCATCTATCAATATAGCGAAACCGACTAGATATACGAACAAAGTGTTCGATTAGCTGTTCACGTCATATCATAACGGCATCAGATATTTGTTTTTATTTAACAAATTGTTAACAAGTTGTTTAGGTGATTCTCGAGACAGTTGGTGATGCATGGAGATAAATATAGATAAGAAAATATTTCTCATGCTGAGCTTCCTGTAAGTCATATAACATCATTCGAAGTATATAGATTTCATAGAAAACATTCGAATTATTTCCATCAAAACGAATTACATACATTAGAACCAAAAATATATTTTATGAAAACCAAAAGCAATATGGATCCGCTAATACTGTTTTGATTTAACCACCAAAAACACAATAAGGTAATAGATAATTTAAAAATGTTCGTCATATACATTTGTTCTTTCATTCAAAAGTCACCTTGAAATAACTGAGATGGATAGAAGACCGCAAAGTTGCTGACAGATTAGGATGAAAGCAAGAGATGTTGATGTATTATTGTTTGCACAGGCAGGTACTGGGTAGAACTACCAATCGTCCGTAACCCAACTGGACGGCTTATTCATATGGCAGATTTCTACACACCGTGTGGTAGTTCGGTCCTACAGCGGCGAGTAGTCATCTTCCATCTTTATACTACAACATAAAACACTCCAAAGGAACTTTGAATATCACCGTTAACATCGTTATCTTGATGAACGACATTGAAATTCATTTTGCAATAATTTAAATGGTTATTCCAAAGAAAACACATAGAAACCAGTAGACCCACCACTGCTACAGACATGTATTCCCATTTTATAACTGATATTCACGTATTAACATAAAAGAGAATTGTCGGTAACCAGGCTAATGTTAGGCAATGCTCTATTATATCATATCACATCAATAAATTGACGTTTAGTACGTTTATAATCTGTGGTACGGTACAGGCAACACTTACAGTTTGATAAGTTTGTATTATTTTTTGTACAAAATAGCAGTAAATATAAATTACTTTATAACTGACAGGACTGATTTCATGGAGCCACACAAACGTACAAACGTCTACATCGTGCAACAAATAGCATGTAGGGGCCTACAGGGCAAGTTTGCAAAAGTCACTGACTTTGAAAAACCTGCCCCTCACTGATGTGGATTCGAAAATTGGCTCGGGATTTAGAATTCATCATAAAAGTAATATATCCACCTGGCTTACGGATGGTCGGTGATTCTACCAAAATGTCTGCTTGTGATAAAATAATGCCTTGAGGAAGCCCTGGGTCTTATATTAACTATTAAAAGCTGGAATAATTGCCATAAAGTATGACATAGATTGTGCTGGCGTGACTCTTAACCAAACGACACAGAAACAAGTGTAAGCTGGGCACAGGCAAGAAAACGTACAATAAGAAAATACGTTGCAGATACAATTTATGTTGTTTTATTCTAATTCGTTTATTAATTTTAGATCTTTCTTGAATGTAATATCTATGTTACATTCTAAAACGAGCTAAAACTGAAGTATAAATGAAGTATTTAAACAACATGATGTAACAAAATATACTGCTGTAATAAACATATCTGACAAAGATATTGGGAAGGGAATGCCTGCGTGGGCACCGACTACCAGGTGAGTTCAATAGCCTTTCCAATTCTTTAAAGAGTTTAGATTTAACAGTTGATTTAATCCAGCTGTCTTGTTTTAAAATGGAGCTAGACCAAGAGGTGTTCATTTCCATACACACTGCTTTTGTGAGTTGGTCGATATTATTTGTCATTATGATATCAATAAAAAATAGAATAACAGGAATCAAATAAATCCATGCCGGGACAATATTGCTTTGTGTCATATTTAAAATAATATGGCATATAAAACAATTTATACAGTCAATTCTATGTGGACTGTAGTTAAATGTTTAGTTCAGTATATATGGCAAAACCAATTGTTCTCACATTCTCTGTAACAGCTGTCAGCTATTTGTTAATATTATTGACGACAATAACGTCTGTATTTTTGAATAAAAGCAGTAAGACGAATGAACACTTTACAAGCAAGTATTGATATGTTGAATGTTTTTTTTTTCGAAAACAAAAACAAAACAACGTAAAGAATATGCAATGTTTTAAAATGGTAAGATCTAGAATTAAATAAAATTGCCTAAAAGATGTGTATACATATATGTATGACAATTATGTCTAGAAAATGTCATTCTTTCTTATAAAGATACATTAAATATTTGTGTCTAAAACGATGGAATAATCTGTAGCATTCTCTTACAGTACTTTACCAAGTTCTATGAAAATTGAGTTGATAGTTTCCATTGTTTTTTTTATAGGTGCTATGTGCATACAAATTCAAAGAACTGTTAAAATAAGTCATATATCACTGGCTTTAACAGGAAATGGAACAATATTTCATAAACCCCAAAAAGAAGACCAGGTTTTTGTGCATTTTGTGCATTTCCTACTACAAATTTATTCACAGTTAAACCGATCAAATAGCCGAAAATGTGCCCGCTAAAATCACTAACAGACCTACGCACAATTTTCTTATTAACAATTAGAATATAAATATTCAACATTGAAACTACGTGTAAAATTTTACTTAAGTTTCAGCTATTCTTTTATTGCTAAAATGTCTGTTCCCAATCCTGAATTGAAAAACTGGCATTTTATATCGTGTTTGAGGGCAAAATATCTACAAGAAATATTTAAAGCGTATTTAACATTGGAGCTGTTAAGATGAATGTTAAAATTTCCTTAGTCTTAAACAATATGTATAACCAGTCCTGACAATTCGGAAACAATAGATGTAAACTGTCAATTCAGACAAAATACATGCAGCCTGACAATGCAGAGACAATCGTATAACTTGACAAAATTGAGAAAATAGGTCTAACCGGATGATTCAGGGACATAACTTGTAACTTGACAATATTTTCTTACGAAATATCAAGACAGTCAGTATATTATACGCTTTATCATTCAAATACATAGCGTGCGAGACTGTCATAAAATAGAAAATTACTGTGCAAACTCCATCACAGGAGCTTATTATTGTATACATAAACAGCAATCTTCTCAACACAAAACCGTTCGATTTGAATCTTCTTGGTAAACAGACAATTTTTAACATAAGCAAAGAAAGAGGACAGAGTAAAAAAGCATAATAGTACGAAACTGTTTGAAAATATAAAAAGTGGAAAACCACAGACCACCCAACACGACATGAATGAAAATTATGCAAGTTCGGTTTGATTGAACCTGTTCAAGGATGGTAGTGGAAATGCAAGTTATCGTCCAAGCCCTCTAGCCCCGGGTTTAACAGAACTCAACATTTACACAATGTTAAAGTACCGGTCATCCGTAGGCAGTGTACATAGAACTTTCAATAAGATACATATTGCAATTCCATTAACAGCGGCGTATGGTTCCCAGCTGAAACAATGGGTTAGCCCTAAACGAGAAAAGAAAGGGCAGAACTAAACAAGATGGTAAATGTGTATTTAGAGAGGGGATCTGGAGTTATGTTGCCTGCATATCACAGAAACTGCTAAAAGACAAAATTAAAATGCAAACACAAACAACATAACCTAGGAGTGATTAAACAATATCCAAAGCTATTAAAGTGTGAGAATTGCAACCACTTCTGCCGAAATATCCGAGATGAAAAAAATAAACAGAAGAATAACACAACATGGATGTCGTGTTGAACGATCTGAAGAGATCGACATATAACAGCAGCTCTGTCTGAAAACCATGAAAGTTAACACCGATTGGCGGACACCTAAAATATACTAACTTTAAAGAAAAATCTATTGTGAACACTTCAACTTCCAGATTGATTATATTTAGGACGATTTTATATAAAGATATACCAAATAACAGACATAAAAAATAAAACGGTCCGGGCGGAAATAAGGTTGAAAAAATAGACGCCTCCTTTGACGACTTGTCAGTAGACACATATAATCTACGCGACTAGGTAGCCTCATACCTACAGAAATTTAATAGTATACATACATATGTTCTTGATAAAAATTAACCATATCTTACAAAGCAAAAAAAAAAAAAAAAACGTACAGACAGATATTCCCACTCAAAAAAGCAGGTAAATTAAAAATGTAGAATACACTGTTTATTGATGTGTGTAGAAATTTTCCTGCAGGCCCTTCCAGTAATCAGTAAGGATTCTATCCGGCATGAGTCAGAGGATAAAGATGCTTGACTTAAAATGTATTGTATCGTCACAGAGACCATTACTGCTCCTAGCTATTGAACTATTGTTTTAGCGGAAACGTTTTTAAAACGAAATAGTGTATGTTTTGTAATCCACAAAATGTTTCATATAAATCTTTAGCTTTGCTATTTATTATGCATAATAGTTTGATTATGACGCGGTTAATAATATATATGGACAATTATCGTATGACGTACGTTCTGTAGGCATGACTCAAATTTCAATATTATACTATTTACTCAATCAGATTTTAGCTCACCTGCCACGTAGTGACAGGGTGAGCTTTTGTGATCGCCCTTCGTCCGTCGTCCGTCCGTTCGTCGTCCGTCCACAATTTCTTGTGAACACGATAGAGACCACATTTTGCAAGCAATTTTGATCAAACTTGTTCAAAACTTGTATTGGCATGATATCTTGGTTGCTTTCGTGGGTTCTAGAGTTATTGCCCCTTAAAGGGTCAGAATCTGCTATTTTGCGTGCGTCAACAATTTCTTGTCTGCACGATGGTGGTTTCATTTATGATTATACTTTTACCAAACTTGCAAACAACTTGTATCACCATAAGATCTTGGTTTCTTTCTTGAACTGGCCAGATCCCATTATGGGTTCCTGAGTTATGGCCCCTGAAAGGGCCAAAATTAGCTATTTTGACCTTGTTTGCATAATATCAGCTTTATTTATGATTTGATTTTTACTAAATGTGCACACAACTTGTATCACCATAAGATCTTGGTTTCTGTCTTCAACTGGCCAGATTCCATTATGGGTTCCAGAGTTATGACCCCTGAAAGGGCCAGAATTAGCTATTTTGACATTATCTGCACAATAGTAGCTTCATTTATGATTTTATTTTAACTTAACTTGCACACAACTTGTATCACCATAAGATCTTGGTTCCCTTCTTGAACTGGCCAGATGTCTTTATGGGTTCCAGAGTTATGGCCCCTAATAGGGCCAGAATTAGCTATTTTGACATTGTCTGCACAATTGCAGCTTCATTTATGATTTGAATTTAATCAGTCTTGCACAAAACTTGTGTCACCATAAGATCTTGGTTCCTTTATTGAACTGGCCAGATCCCATAATGGGTTCCAGAGCTATGGCCCCCGAAAGAGCCGAAATTAACTATTTTGACCTTGTCTGCATAATAGCAGCTTCATTTATGATTTGATTTTAACCAGACTTGCACACAACTTGTATCAACAAAAGGACTCGATTCCTTTTTATACGCCCGAAGGAACGTATTATGTTATCGCCTTGGTGTCCGCCTGCCTGTCTGTCTGTTCATTAACAATTTCCATTCCGCTATGTAACCCTTGAACCCCTTGAAGGATGTCAGAGAAACCTGACACAAATGTTCACTTCATCGACAAGGCGTTCAGAGCGCATGTTTATTTAGTAACTTTTTTATTATTGGCCGTAGGGAAAAACCGAGACCACTTTTCCGTGGTACAACCTGGATGGTACCTCCATTTTTAGGTGTATTTTGACATTTTTGTACCTTGTAAGATTTTTTTTTCTTTTTGGATAAATTTCTTCCCTTTGTTGTTCCTGTCCTTTGGACTTATGGCTATATAGAAAACTGATTTCAAAACAATTTTACACAAGACTAGAGTTCCTTGGGTGACCCTCTACTATATTCCTTCAAATAATTTTGATTCAGCGAAAAACATTGCCCCCAAGGGGTTTTGCTTATTTTCCCTATATGCCTATATACAACTTTTGAAAATCTTTTTGTCAGAAACTGCTGGTCCGTTTTCAAAATAATTTTACACAAATGTTTCTTGGGTGACCCTCTACCTAATTCCTTCAAATAATTTTGATTCATTGAAAAAGTGGCCGCCTGGGGGAGGGGCTCATTTTCCCATATGCCTATACAGAAAACTTCTTGTATGAAACTACTGGCCTGATTTGAAAATACTTTTATTTGAAGTAACTTTAAGAAAATTTCAACTATATTTTCTCATAATTCTTTGGATTGATCTTGATTATGATTTTTTGAACTTCTTGTCCTTAAGTGCAATGATAATAGGTGAGCGATATAGGGCCATTATGACCCTCTTATTTATCAAGTCAGCACAAAGACTACATTGCTGCACTATTTGAAGTTACGTAATTAATTCTATGCAAGCCTTAGCCATACATTACCGATCATTCCGACGAATTAGTCAATTGCGAAAGACGTTAAATATACAGCTTTTTCTGTTGGATTTTCATCATTGTTTTTACTCATGCTGAGGTAAACCTGTTTTTAAAAAATTCTACAGACACCAAGAAAAGACAGAAACGATACTTCAGCACAGCAGCAAGGTTCTTTGCTATTATTATAACTGACATGTTAGAACAAAAAACAATGAATAGATTGTTTGGTATTTTAGCGACATGACAATACTAAATGAAACTTTTGCGGACATTTATTATGGAATGTTATCTTAATTTCTGATATAAGAAACGAATCGTAGCTAAAGATTTTAGAAGCTGTGACAATATTACATCAATCAAAATGGGATTATGCTTTCCTGTAAGTATAATGATCTGAGCAGCAGTGTTATCATTTTCTGCTCATATCCCATTCTTTATTACCTCTTACTATTATCTTAACCGCCCACATAACGCTGTGTGTTTTAGGCGGCAGACGCGGACATGTATACAGATATATACGATACAGTAAGTTTGACCTAGCTATGTAAGAGCTTTCTTAGATTTGTCAATCCTACTTTTTATATTATAACTGAAAGCTACGAGGAGTGTTCGATATGAATTGCTTATTGTCCTCTAGCTCGATATCCACGTAGGGCACGATAAAAACCAATACCTACCTGTATAGGATTATTCAATACCTACACAACGGCGTATAAATGTACATGTTAGACTAAGTGTAAGACATAAAATTTGCCATTTGAATACACGCAATCATTGACCACTGTAGTAAAAATGGTTGGTAGAAGCGTCGACAAGAAAGATGAAATACGGGCTTACATCAAAGCTCGCTCAAAACTTGGTTGTTCTTTGAAGCAACTGATGACTGAACTTTCTACTGCTTATGGACATTCTTGTGTGTCTTATGACACAGTTCGGCTGTGGAAAAAGAAATTTGAGTCTGGTGTAGAATCCATCAAAAATGCACCGAAATCAGGTAGGCCAAAATCTGCATCTCGTAAAGAAATCGTTTCCAAAATAAAGAAAATCATTGAAGGAGATTTACCAGATTGCCAGATTTACAGTTCGTGATATTGCACGAAAGGTAGGCATATCACTATCAACGGTTCACCTTATTTTGAAGAAGCATTTGAAAGTCAGACAGATTTCTGCTAGATGGGTGCCACATCTGTTGACTGATGAGCAAAAGAGGCAACGGGTTAAAGTGGCCAAAAAGCTGCTTCAAATGTTTCCAAAATATGACAAAAAGCAGTTTGCCAATGTCGTCACAGGTGATGAAACCTGGGTCCATTATTTTGAGCCCGTCAGAAAGGTTAGCAATAAGATCTGGGCCACTAAACACAGCAAACGCCCAATAATTGCCAAACGTTCTTTGAGTGCAAAGAAGGTTTTGTACGCAATCTTCTTCTCTGGTGAAGGAGTCGCAATAAAAGTGCCGGTGAAAAAGGGCAAAAGCATCACCGGAAAGTACTACAAAGACGTAGTACTGAAGAAACTTAAAAAGAATTATCAGAAACGACGCCCTGCCACTGGTTTTAAACATGTCCGTCTTCTACATGACAATGCCCCCGCTCATACCTCCGCAATAGTTACGGCGTTTTTGAAGAAAGAAAAAGTAACTGTTTTGCCTCACCCCCCGTATTCCTAGATCTTGCCCCATGTGATTTCTTTTTGTTTCTGAAATTGAAATCATTCCTTGCTGGGCGGAAATACCAGTCCCGACAGGCACTTGGATCTGGCATTCATCAGTACCTTATTACTGTGCCCAAATCAGCGTACCGTGACGCCTTCAAGAAGTGGATACATCGGCTGAAACTTTGCATTTCTAGCCACGGGGAGTACTTCGAGGGCATGAAATGAGCCCTTTTGGGCTAACTTGAAATTTAAAGTCTCCAGATAGAAATAAGCAATTCATTTCGAACATCCCTCGTATACTAGATCAGAATTTCATATTTGAAAACATTAACAAATAAAGAAAAGTTTATGTAAAACATAAAATTAACAAGATCATGTGTAATAGTATGCATTAGGTTAGATATAGTACATGCTGTATACATGTACGGCTGAACACAGCAAAATTTGTACTACCACTAAGAAACTGGAGTTTGTTTTAAACAATCGACTGTTACTTTATGACATTTAACTATGAGTATAGCTCTACATACACAATTAAATCATATATTTAGTAAATTTAGATATATATTGATGAAAATATCTAAATATAAAATATTTTTGCGAAAGATAGCCATTGGTCTTAACACATACTCATACTTAGTAAATACAACAAACATAAACGGTCATTTAACTTTTGCCGAAATAATTATATTGATTGTATTATTGGAATCATTCATTTCTTTCTTGATTCGTATTTTTTTTTTTTGAATTTATCTCTATTTTAACAAAGATGCATTTTTTAAGGAATACATCATCTTTTTTTGAGAAATTATATATCAAACATGCACGTGATTTTTTTTAAAGTATTTCTGGAGACACCCTGTAATGTAAGGGTCGAGAAATCCTCTGATGAGATAAACTGATCGGCGCTGTTTTACTGTCAATTTTACCGGAGCATTATTAACACCTCAGCCTGCTAGCGAAGATGATTTGGAGGTCATTAAATGACTGGATACAAATAGTTTCAAACAGAAAAATTGTTGTTTTTACAGAGAACAATTTGTCTGGAGTACCAGACACTATCAACTAAATAAAGCATTCTTTTGCAGCATTTCTCCACATTAATTTCAGATTAATCAACGTCTGTGTTATTCTATTTTTAACAACCTAAAATTGCATCGTATGAAAACTGATCAGGAAATCAATTTCAAACTAACTCTGAGATAAGTAACATTGCAGCTATGATATCATAGTAACACAATTTAAGTCAAGTTGCAATATCTAAGAGTTAACCGTACAGATACGACTTAGATGCCCCTCTATATTGTTTGCATATACGGGACACCCAAATATAACTCCCATCTTTGTGATGATATGCCTGATAGTTTCTATAAATTGAATGGTGTATACACTTGCAAGTAATTGAAAGAGTCACAGTATTACAAAGATGTCTGAATGAATTAAAACATGTTATTTTTCCTAAAGAATTTTAAAAAAATGAAGGTTATGTCTCAATATGGGATCATGTTTCATTCAAAATAAATATTTAAATCTAAAATTAGTTCGACATAGATTTATTTGGTTAGTATGATTGCTATCAACTTACTGTCTGTGAAATATTTATGTATGGCACAAGTATAAACTGAATTTGATGCTATCAACCAAATCTATACATAGAAACGTCCTTAGGAAACACCGAACAAATTAAAAAGGACCGGCCTTGTTTGTTTTTACCACAGTCACACATACGGCGCGGATAGCTACGTTTAGCTACGGATAGAAACGTAGTAATCCGTATCGATCCGTACCTGAGCCGTACGGACTGGTACGGATTGATACGGGTTACTACTTTAAGGTACGGCTCAGGTACGGATCGATACGGATCACTACGTTTCTATCCGTGGCTAGACGTAGCTATCCGCGCCGTATGTGTGACTGGGGTATTATATAATGAAATTATTTGTTTTGTTTAACCCCAGTCACACATACGGCGCGGATAGCTACGTCTAGCCACGGATAGAAACGTAGTAATCCGTATCGATCTTTATTTAGGCCGTAGCGTAAAGTAGTAATCCGTATCAATCCGTCCGGCTCAGGTACGGAACGATACCGATTACTACGTTTCTATTCGTAGCTAGACGTAGCTATCCGCGCCGTATGTGTGACTGGGGTATTTCATAAAGACCCGAATGTTTGCTATATTTTTGTAAGGTTAGAAGATAGCTCCTTAACAAACGTAATAACGAGTCTGTTAAATCAAGAGCTGAATGAAAATACTACTTCATAAATAATACATGAAATGGCCAGGCTGTATACGATTCACAGATTATGAGATATATTCATTCCGTTTTACAGAATAACCTGATACAACAACAGGACAAAAGAGTGGTACCACATAATGTTTTGCGTGCCAGACAGTCACAAAATGAAATAATTCACCATAGGGAATTGTATCAACATTTTCAATGCATTCCTAACATAGAACAAATATAGAGGACAAAAACAAGTAGGCGTTGGGATACAAAGTCACGGGACATTTATGTATATAAATACAACAAAATAACAGATACAGACAGTAGGCGAAATATATTTCAAGTTTACGTGTCACTCATCTTTGAAGTCATCATTTTGTAACCTGAATTTTATTTTGATCACGAACTTTAAAACAAGCACGCATTTACTCGTGTATTATTCAAACACGAGGTTTTCTCAGAAATAGATTTAAAATTCAGTCTTACGACTCTTTTTTTAATTTTGCTTTCTTTGCCGGAATGGCATCGGTACGTTTAAACCGGTTTCTGATAGCAGACTGTTGCATAATCACTAATACTAATAATTATATAAGTGGACTATAACGGGAATTCTGCTTATGTTGTTATCACGTTATTACGTTATATAAAAGTATAATTGGAACAGGACATTAGGTACATATGCAAATATACCCTTACATAAGACCGCAGAAATATAGAAACCTGTAGTATAGATCACGGAAAATAAACTATTGTTAGATTTTAGAAAAGTGGACATGAATTATTGAGAACAGCGTCTAGAAATAGACAGTTTGATATCGCTATCAATTAAAAACAGTGAAATGGTTTTCGAGCAATGTTATCATAATAAGTAAGTTTTTGACCCTATTTTCTAATCCACACATGTGATGTGATGTGTAGAGTAGTTACACCAAGAGAAACAGTATTGAGTGAAATAGTGAAACTGTGTATGTATAATTTATTAAGAAAATATTTGATTTTATGATATCTATATATCATTTCGTTCTATGACATATCACTTTGACATGTATAGTCGTGATAGTCAGGGAGATTTCTCACTATTTTATACTCTACACAGTGTCACGCTTTCCTTTAGTTCTTAGATTAGCTTTGTTATACTTACCAATGAAATCATAGAATCCATTCAAACACTGAAACTTTAATCACTTTCAGGAAACAAGAGTTTGGGAATATCAAACACTCAACTTCATCACTAGGTATCTGCTGCCAATATGTTATGTCGTCGATGTAATTGTTACACATTTGTTTGGAGTCAAACTGGCAGCTTTTATAATTGAGACGTGCCATGAGAAAACCAACATAGTGGGTGTGCGACCAGCATGGATCTAGACCAGCTTGCGCATCCGCGCAGTCTGGTCAGGCTCCATGTTGTTCGCTTTTAAAGCCTATTGGAATTGAAGAAACTGTTAGCGAACAGCATGGATCCTGACCAGACTGCGCGGATGCGCAGGCTGGTCTGGATCCATGCTGGTCGCACACCCACTATGTTGGTTTTCTCATGGCATGGCTCAATTATGTATTAAGTTTTTAAGTGATAACCGAGTATTATTCTCTATTTCTACTAAAGGAAGTGATACATTTTAGTTGCATATGTACCTCATATTTAACAGTCTGTTGAACTCACAGGATTACTTCCCAAATACATCTAGACTTTACCACGTCGGTTTTCTCATGCATGGCTGGAAAGTAGCAAAGGGTATACGTCTCTTACCTCCACCCTTTCAAAACATGAAACATTATTGTATATATACTTATACCAGGCTGTTTTATGATATGTCTGATTTATGATGTTGTTATTTTCTGTGTGCAAACCACGATTTCTGCATTTTGTCGTCCAAGACACATTAAAATAAAGAAAACCTAACAAGATTAAAAAAACTAAATATTTTTTTTTATTTACGACATGAAACAAGTTTCCGTCGTCTTAGATAACGTTTGGCCATATTAGTCAAAAATATATTAGAAGTACATAGTTTAATATTCTCCTAGAATAATGGTTAATTTCATTCATAGATGCATTGTTATGAACGTAATTTTGCTATTTGAGCCTTCCTATGGGAATTGTAGTTTCTTAAATAATCCGCTCCACATCATGTTTGTGTCAGAAAATTTTTCATCTAGAATAAAGGAAAGTGAACATCTTCTCAAACAATTTGTTCGGATAAAGAATGAAGCATAGACACATTTTTCTTTTCGGGACAATATAAACGTATATGATGGCCACAACTTATGTATTCCAGGATTTTTTAATGCTTTTTTATTCAGCTTTAAATTATCTGAACACATATTGATTTAAGTATGTGTTTCATCATCCAAATAATATTAAACTGCAAAATTTATGACGGCTGAAATTTGGTATAGTCAATATATAAGATACAGATAAATACCCTGCAATATTTCAGACTACAATAACTTACACATATTGTAGAAACTTTTTCGTTTTCAGATTTCCATCTGGGTATAAAGACAAGATAATATAAAATACACGCATAAACATTCACTTTAAAGATAATAAACCTTTAAGTTGTATCTAAATGTGTATGTGCATCTATACAAATATCCCGTATTAAGTGGACAGTTCCATTCGTCTTGTCGAGACCATGACTTCTGAAGTGTAAAAGGAATCCCCTGAGCATCATGTCAGGCAGGACGTATTTTATTATTCTTGTAGAATAGCATCGATCCATTTCATTCGCAATATCATTTAATGGGTTTCTCAAAGGAATTGCATAATTATTCAGTGGTAGACAAACTGCTAATATGAATAAGAGCGGCAACTGTAATAGTCGTTCATTAACCAAAAATATTTTTCTACGGAAACTTAGTTTAACTGGATTAAACTGTTTAAAATTTATGTATCGTTTGTGTGATGCGGTCGGAACAACATTGTAGGAGCTAACAGTTGTAATACAGCTAATTAGGACATGATAGTTTATCAAGCATGACATGAACATTTGGTAATTGTTCCTACTTTAGACGTTGAAAGGCATGGGGTATTGTTTTGAAATGTTTGTTTTATAAACGACATGTTTAATGTCTGTGCTGTGCAGTGCAGTAATAGGAAATGTTTATGGACAAATATTTATGTCTTTGGGCAATAACTTTAATATGCATAGAAATTAGACAAAATAAATACAATACAGCATGATAATTATGTACAATTTAATACAGTACAATAATTATGTTTTTTTTTACTTAGTGTGTTCATACATTATTCAGCCTGCATGTATGATTTAATACCAGAAAGAAACGTCTTCAACATGACGGAAAATAGTAAATGCTTTATTTGAATTTATGATGTGTAGCAATTTCTTTCATTGCGATATATGTTTTTTTGTAATAAACTCCTTTTGTGTGGTCTGTTAACAGGAGTTTAGAGCACAGATTGGGGACTGACTACATCAGTTTAAACTGTTTATTACATACAAAATCGGCAACGCTAATACTTTTCACGCGTATTTTGTGTATCTAGTTGGTGTGATATAATGGTTTAAAGAATCCATTCTACCGAATACTTCTTAGGCATTCTTTTCAGATAGCTTTTCGGTCAATAATAAGTCATGTACTTTAAGAATATATTTCGCATTCCTTTTCACACTTAGCTTTACGGTCTAGAAATTAGTCATATGCATTAAATGTCAGGTTACATTATATCGCCCAGTTAATGCATTGTCCAGCAATACATGTTTCAAAATTACTAATTGTTTTGACAACTGACTAACTGGATAAATGACAGGGTAATTATAAACACCCGGCCTTTTGATCACGCCGCATGACTCAGGTCACGAATCATTTCTTTCATAAGCAGAAGTTTTGAGACAAAACTTCAGTATCATTCTGGTACTCAGTTAGGTTAGGTGCGTATGTTCGATACTAGCAAAATGAATTAGTTAGATAAAGACCGAGGCAATTAACGTTGAAGTAATTATGTCGAAGAATTGAAGTTCTTTTAATAACTGTGAATATGTTAGAAAATTATGTTAGAGAATTATGAAGAAAGAAATTGATGTTTATGTATTATCTTAGAACTTAGTACAATATTAAATAGTAGATATTATAGAGAACAGTTGTTGTTGTTGCTGATAGCTAGCAGAGTGAACCTTAGTAACTGTTACACCACATTGAATTCGCCTCATTAGTGAAATTTATATCGTCTATCGCTAAAAAACTGTTGTCAACAAATTTTGTAGATGATTCCGAACGTGGTAAGGTAATGTAAGGGGATATAACTAGATAAAGAAACGTTTTACATGCTGAGTTTCCTGTCAGTCAAAGAGAAAGGTTTCATAAAAATGAGAATGTGCAATACATTCAAATTCTTACACCGTAACACTACAAATGCATTAGAATCCCAGTGTTATTTTCATGAAAACCACAAGAGACCTGCATTGGCTAAAATGTTTGGATTTAATCACTCACAGATAAGACAATACAGTAACTTGTAAGTAAACTATAATATGCAAAACATTCTTCAGTTGTATTTTAATACTTTCTACAAAATGTGCAGTGATGGTTTTTGTTGGCTTTTAGTCACACGGCTACACCAGACCTAATTTGGTAGCCTTTCAGCTGCTAAAGTATAAGGATGAACCAAGAAACCCCTCTGTGTATTGCAAGCTCTGTGTTTAACCACCAGCCTTTTTTAACCCACAAAATATACAAACATTTAAACATATTACAAGTATAATAAATACAATTTAGAGGCATCTGCAGTTGTGTTTATGGACCCTTCAATGATACCACAGTATGCTATTCCACGAAAAGCAGCGCATGGTCTTTATAGTAAATAAGCTGCTTTTATAAAAAAGAAGAGGTCATCTTCTCAAAATTAATGATATTTTTCCTGATATGGTTATGTATTCGTTTGTTTTTGTATAAATCTTTATCTGTAAACCTTCGATTAAACCATCAAATGAGTACACAATCAAACATGATGAACTTTCAGTTTTACTCAGACTTTATGATGTAAGCACTTGAAAGGGCAAAGAGGCACTGATAGTCATCCACTGCGAGAGTTAAATACATACCTAGCTACATGTTTTGTTTCCCATTTTAACATTTCCAATGTATTTTAACCTGTGAATAAAGACCACCTCCCAATAAAGACCACATTTTGGCTCTCCAAAGGCCAAGGGTGGTCTTTATATACAGGTTTGACTGCTAACTCATAACGTTGTCTAAAGCAGTCTATGTAAACATTTCACATGGTCATCTTCTCGTGTAAATTAAGTTGAAAAGAAGAACTTTAAATATTATTTCAGACTTAGACTTTTAGGAATAACATCAAGGTTCGCTTTGCAATATCAAACTGGTTATTCCAATGAAAAACACATGTTAGAAATCTGTACTCACCACCGCTAAAGTCAGATATCTCCGCTATTCGTCGATAATGGACTACAACTGAACTTTGCGTGAGTTGACTTGTAACAGTGCTAATATACTATCCATAACATGCATTCCTATTTACCATCTGTTAATTATGTAACATAAAATCTACGTTGTTGAAACGCAGGCTAATCATCGACATTTAATGCACTTTACCCTTTAATCAGACCACACAAATAAATTGACTTTTAGTGCGTTTATTCGCGGTAGTACGTTACATGCAACATTAACATATGTTTGATCAGTTTTAAAGATTTTGTTTAAAGAACACCGTTAAATATAGATTACTGCATAATTGGCAGGATTGATTTTATGCGGTCATAAAGGTCCACGTTGTGCATCAAAATGGTAAGCAGGTATAGAATTCATCATGTGAGGAAGTTATCCAGCTGGCTTACGGATGTCGGGTCGGCGGTTCTTCCCAGGTAACCACTCTTAATAAAATAACGCCTGGAGGGGCCCCTGGGCCTTCCGGTACCATTAAAAGCGAGACAAATCGCCGTAAGTTATCACCTAAATTTTGTAATAAGTCTACGCCTAAAACCAAAATGTAAAGCTGGGTACAAACTACAAAGAAATACTCAAGTAACCAATGTATTCTATATTTGTATATTTCCTTTATTGTTTAGAAATCTTTCTTGACTCTTGTATCTATATAGTCCTTGTAGACAGGAAGTTAAGATCGCGTGAATTATTGGGACGACATTACTTTTTTAGCACGTTGATAATAAGACATTTGACGGAGCAATCGTTTATACAACAGTTTTTTTTTTCTCATTATAAAAGGATATACAAGAGGATCATTTGGAAAATGCAAAAACTAAACAAACTAATAGCTGATTCGGGTTGATTGAGTCTCTTTGCTGAGAGGAAACAAGGACATGAAACTACAATTCAAAAGAACTTGAGCAACCGTATAACTGAAATATGTAAACATATGCACAGACTAAGCACATAAACACGAACAAACATACAAACATAAACGAAAAAGAAAAGACGGCAGTGCAACGCCTTGAAATCACCAACACAAGGGTTAGTTGAAACCAGTTCAGGGCCCATTGAATTGTGAGACTGAACTAAGCGATTTTCTAAATGTTGCTGGATTACATACACCATACTGAATCGTGATTTGTTATATGAGAGAATGATTATCTGAACTTCGTGTTCGTTTCTGTCTTAAGATGTATTTGTCTCCTTCATTATAGAAAACATACATTCTGTTATCATCCCGTTGATTACATTAGAGACCTTGTAATGCTCCAGACGCAGAAAAAAAGATAGATTAATAGTGCCGGAAAATAGTTCAATCGGTTGTGATGCGTCTGATTTCTGATGTTCACCATTCTTTTAACTAATCATATGCCAATCCCTTGTATTGTTAGACAAATGTTCTTTTCAAATAACTTTGTTAGGCTTTGTTAGAATCAATTCGTTGTCATGTCTGTATATTGGCTGTAGCACTATTTGCTGATCTAGACAATGTGGGCACAGTTAACGATAAAATATATAGAAAGAATAAACGAAACCAAGCTAATATAATAGCAGTCTCGAATTGTTTTTGCTTGTTTTTTTTAGAGATAATGAAACTTGTTAGCATGATCATCATGTAAAATGTATTAAGTACTGGTGTAAATTACTTGCCATGTCAAACGCACGATATCCCAAAAATTGTTATATATTATGTTGAAAAGGCACGATGAAATAGGAAGACAGAATTGGGCTAGCGCTGTCAAAAATTTGTTGTATCGCTATGGCTTTGGTTTTGTATGGCTAAGTCAAGAGGTCGGTGATGTTAGTAATTTTATTTGTGTCTTTAAACAAAGATTAATTGACTGTATGAATCAAATGTGGCATGATAATATTCACAGCTCGACTCGTTGTGATACATACAAACATTTTAAAACTTGTTTAAATCCCGAAAGGTATTTGTGCTTGAACTTACCATTTTATGTTAGAAAATCACTTGCAAGATTTAGATGTTCTAGCCATAAATTTGCTATTGAGACTGGTCGCCATTTTGCAATTCCAAGAGAAGATCGAATATGTAGATACTGTTTCATTAATTTTGATATTGAACGCATAGAAGATGAATTCCACGTACTTTTTAAATGTTATAAATATAGGCAAGAAAGACAAATTTTTATATATTCCTGGTATGCTGGTGGAAATGAATTCCCTCATTTTATTAATCTCATGCAATCTTTAAATGATGATAGAATTAAATACATTGCTTTTTATGTTAACGCTATTATGAAGCTAAAGGATAATGAATAGTAACATTTCTGTGCACAACTCATATCATTATATTTGTTTTATTGTAATATTGTATTATGGGCCGGAGGCCTTTATTTACAAAATAAACTTTATTCTTGTTCTTCTTCTTGTTCTTGTTAGCCAGTACCAAGACTCACACCTTGTGACTTCACTATAAAAACTGACGTCATTGGTTACCGCCATTAAGAGAAGTATATGCTTCTGCTTCTTTTTAATTAAAAAAGTGATAACTCAAAATGTTAAAAAGTGAGTTCTGAAAAGAGGTTAGATTGTGGTGCAAGCAAGATAACTACTAAAAGACAATAAGTCACACTTCGAAAATGCATAAAAACGGCTTGATTTTAAACCAAAGACAAAAAACAACAAACAAATAAAACACAAAAAAAAATCTTTTTTTCTCGCTTTTCCCCATTTTCCCAATTTATTGAGAAATACCTACACGCTTGTAGCTTACTCCTTAATCCAGTGACATCATTTTATGCTTTTATGTAATGCAAATTTGAAAAAAGTATTATATTAACTAATAGATAGCAATAGATTTGATTTATATGTTCCTTTTGCCCTAGTGCACGCCATAAAAGCATAGATAAGACCACTACGCGTAGACTAGTTCTTAGGCTAAGTGTCCATAGAATATACATGTATAACAGACGTCCGCTTAAGCATGCCTGTGATTGAGACTGTGAAAGTTGCCGCAAGTTTCATTACCGCCTATGAATACATTCAATTAGAAAGAGTCTCCTATCGGAATTACACGGCATAAATAACGCAGCTATGATTGTAAAATAGAACAAGCAAATTCAAATTTAAAAACCGACCAGAAAACAAAGAGGGTTTATCTAAAGGCTTTTCCCAAAATGTAAGTTAAAAATCAAATCATTGTGTGTCTCTTTGTTAAAGTCGAAGATAACTTGACACTTTTATGCATACCCAAATACTGGAACACGGACCAAAGAGTGTAATAACGGCTTCATTCTTCTTAATTTAGTAACTAAGTGAAACATATACAAGAGTTGTCCGTAAGACAGCCAAGCTCGACTATTCGAAATATTGTCCCAGAAACAGGAAAATATTACCCCAAAAGGTTAAATATCAAAAGAGTTTTAAGTTCAAAAGGGGGAATAATTTGACCAAAATGCATATCAGTTATGGGACTTGCTGCTATCAACTAGTTTTATAACCCCGAAGGCACATGTGAAGTTTCAATTCAATATCTGCATTAGTTTTGGAGATAGAAACTTGCATGTAAAACTTTAACCAGAGTTTTCAAAGTCCAAAAGGGGGCATAATTTGCCCAAAATACATGCCAGAGTTATGGGACTTAATCCAGTGAGGTTAGTAATTGATCTAGAAAAAGAAAAAATAAGTTTCAAATCTATATGCCTTTTAGAAATAGCTGTATGTACTTGCACGCAAAACTTTAACCAGAATTTGCTAAGTCCAAAAGGGGGCATAATTTGGCCAAAATGAAGGTCAGAGTTATGGGACTTGCTGCTATCAACTAGTTTTATAACCCCGAAGACACATGTGAAGTTTCAAATCAATATCTGCATTAGTTTTGGAAATAATAACTTGCATGTAAAACTTTAACCAAAATTTTCTAAGTCTAAAAGGGGGCATAATTTGCTCAAAAAACATGTCAGAGTTATGGGTCTTGACCCAGTGAGTTTGGTAATTGATCTAGAAAAAGAAAAAGTAAGTTTCAAATCTATATGCCTTTTAGAAATAGCTGTATGTACTTGCACGCAAAACTTTAACCAGAATTTTCTAAGTCCAAAAGGGGGCATAATTTGGCCAAAATGAAAGTCAGAGTTATGGGACTTGCTGCTATCAACTAGTTTTATAACCCCGAAGACACATGTGAAGTTTCAAGTCAATATCTGCATTAGTTTTGGAGATAGTAACTTGCATGTAAAACTTTAACCAAAATTTTCTAAGTCCAAAAGAGGGCATAATTTGCTCAAAATACATGTCAGAATTATGGGACTTGACCCAGAGAGGTTGGTAATTGACCTAGAAAAAGAATAAAATAAGTTTCAAAGCTAAATGCCTTTAACTGATGGCTGTATGTACTTGCATGCAAAAACTTAACCAAGGTGTGACGCCGACGCCAGGGTGAGTAGAATAGCTAGACTATTCTTCGAATAGTCGGAGCTAAAAAGCGGTTGAATGATCTTTTTATAATCTTTGAATTATAGATCTCCACTCTTCTACTGTTACATATACTGATCATATAAGTACCATCATTCTTATTGTATCATCATGGACAATAGGTGATATTCTATTTAAAGTTTTTATTATGGGTGATCTACATCCACTTCATTAAAAACATGCAACAGGATCCCTAATTTCTATTCGTATATATAAAGTACTCTATAAAGATGCACTACGAGACCAAAGGCAGAAGTGTCTGTATAAATAGAAAGTTACATGCTATGATTCCCAGATTATTAGAAAAGGTCGTCGTGAGGAAGCCATCCAGCTGGCTTACGGAAGGCCGGTGGTTCTACCCAGGTGCCCGCTCGTGATGAAATAATGCACGGAGGTGCACCTGGGTTCTTCCTCCACCATTAAAGCTGGCAAGTCGTCATATGACCTATCATGTGTCGGTGCGACGTTAAATCCAACAAAAAAAAAAAGAAAGAAAAGATCGTTCTATTCTACAATTATACTTATTTCAAAATATAACTTTATAGTCGATGATTATGTTTCTGTCATTTAAACATTTGTTGTCTGCGAACTTCAAAACAGGAAAATTATTTGTTATCAACAAACAAGCAAAATATGCAACAAAGTAAAAGTAGATCATATCAAGAAACAGTACACAAATATTAGCGACAGTCACACAGTAACATTTTCTGAGCACTCAAATACATCAGTATCATGTTGTCATAAAGCAAGACGAAAAATATACGTTTTGCAGAAACTATTATGTTGTCTGGTATATAATTGACCAGAAATTGAAACACTGTGTATTCCCTCCAGGAGAGCTTTAATACTTTTACTCGGAAATGACATTTATTTATTGTTTTTGTTTTGTATACGGTATTACATTTAATCACCGAGTAATCGGATAATGTACGGGAAGATTAATTGATCTTATTTGTTGAAACTTGCATCGTTGTTTTGTATAACAGTCACATGGATCTTAAGCTTATAAGTGACAATGGCCGAATAAAAAACACATGCACACTTTCTTGCAAAAGTAGTACATATAAAACACGTTCGGATACATATCAATTTCAGGCTGCTTTTTACCTTTCTCTGTCATGTTTGTGGAATAAGAATCATACAGTGACCTAATTATATACTCGTACACTTTTTTCGTCCCATTTCCACGTGCCGAACCAGCATTAAATATGTAAACTATAAATACAATATGCTAAACAACGTGAAGATTCCCGTGGTTGTAATGAGTGTCTAAAAAGAAAAGCTTCGAAAGGTTTTAAAACAGTAGTGTAATGAATGTTAGCAAAATTTACACATTTTTTATCAAACAAGGGCCAATAATTAAAAGTAGGTTTCAAATACACTGACTGTACTAAATATACAAAACGGTCTGACGAAATAAATGTTATTAGGCCAATTAGTTTCACATTTGCAGCGTACCCTGTTTCGCCGCGGGCAACCGGCAAGGCATTCGTTCAGCTTCCCGGCACTGCCCGGGTCTGTACAGTGTACGCCGATGTGCGCCGTCGCGCGAGATAGGCAAAGCGGCAAATCATATATTTTCGCGATATAAAATCAGGTAAACATTTGGAAACTTGGGTTAATATCATCAGTAAAGGTAGAACAATACTGCTAGAACTGTTTTGCTTACTCATTTGGAACAGGCCACAATTGAAAATCACAATGTTATTGTCACAATGGTAGTGATCAAAATTGTAATGATGGTTGATTTTATCATTACGAAAGGAAAATTACATTCAAAAGCTGAATAAAAGTTCAAAGGTATTTCCAAATTGAACTTATGCAGCATATATATGATATTTTAAGGAGAAGCAATACCTCATTTGAACCTGTGTTTTAATGAAGTTGAAAAATATATATTTTATGAATAGATACCGTCAGACAGAATAATTATCCTACCGCTTTACTGGTGTACATTTAATTCAACTGCTAGCAGAACAAAATTAATTTGAACTATGGACATCTTTCTAAAACGATATTTGTAATAGTCTATGAAAAACCTTACTTAGGACAGAACGTAGGATAAAACTTATGAATGTTTTTGAAAACATGCCCGTTTCAGCAAACAATGAAATGAAAAATAAAATAAAACAGTCTGACATTTGGACAAATATGGCAAAAAATTTAATATACATTTAAGATAAATATAACATCGTCAATTACTTTAAAAGTAATTGCAGTCTTCAATAACGCTGTTTGATTAGACTGATGTATTTCCATATTGGCATAAGAAATATTAACATTCAGATTCAGATTCTGAAATTCCTTCTAAGACATTTTACAAGAAATCGAAATCAAAACAGTAATTGGTCAATCAAAGTTTGTAACTTTAATTGTATCGAGAAAAATGCATAAAGAACGCCGAGGTGGATATTTTGCAGAACCGCATTAGCTCAATATTTCCCTACGAATAAAAGAGAACCTGTTCCTCGACGCAAAAGCTGTAATTGCTTTTTACATACGCATTATATTGTAGCAAATTTGATTATTACAAGTGAATAAACCTTAATTGCGGAAATATTATAAATTAGAGTGAAAACTGCCGTTACGTACCCACTATTTTATTTACGGTCAAAACTGGCAATTTGTTTGAAGTTTCGTTACAACCTAAGCAAATGTTGTTGAATGAAATAATTAAAAATACTTTGCTTTGTTACAGTATATATAGTCTTTTAAAGCGAATATGAATTTGTATATTTTAGGTGCTTTTGGACAATTTGAATTCGACTGATGATCGCAAATTATAAATTGAATGTTTCCCTGCTATTGTCACATGATTGGTTAACAACGTTGAGACATGCTTTGTTTTAAACAGAAAAATCAGTTATTATTACATTATGTAATAGAAACATTTTAATAAGTGATAATTCGCTATAGTTGGTATACATATCTAAAATCATGCAGAACATTGCACTGAGATACGACTATATGTTTCAAAGTTATTCCAAATTTGCTGATTTGTTTAAGTGCAAAACATCTATATCATATTTTACCAGTCATCAAATAATACTAAAAATTTTTACAGACGTATATATAACACTTGAATAAATACTGTTTTACTTTTCTGCATGATATAAACCGAATTTCCCTTTTCTGAGAAATGTTTTATATCTTATAATTTAACAAATTAAAAAATTAGAATATCATTTATTATTCTCCAATTGTTACATTCATACAAGAAATTAGTGTTATGAACGTAAATTGGTTATTTCAGTGTCCCTTTAGGAAACGAATTTTCATAAATTAACACATCCATATGTTTTTGTCAGTATATTTTTTGTCGATCGCAATGGATTACATTATTGACTTTGATCAAAGGAGGAAACACTGGAATGATTTACTTAAAATGTGAAATTTATTTAACTTCAAAATAACTTTTACAGATAATTTGATAACCCCGCTTAGCTCAATTGGAGGGCGCTGATCTACTGATCTTGATACCCGGACGAGGAGTATGTTCTCTGTACCAATTTGATGAAAGACGTTGTGTCTGAAAGCATTCGCCTTCCATCTCTCATTCATGTGGGGGAGTTGGCAGTTACTTGCGAGAACAAGTTTGTAATAGTAGAGAATCGAGAAACACTGGTAATGTAAACTGCCCGCCGTTACATGACTGAACTATTGTTGGAAAACGGTGGTTAAATCAAAATAACAAATAATTTAATAAAATTTTGGTTGACTAAATGAGCGAAACAAGTTTACCGATCAATTAATTATTTTTTAATAACATTTTCTTCTTTGTACTTCAAGTAAGCTATGAACTGTATTGTTAAAGTTTCAAGTCGAAAGTCTTATTTTGTTCGCAATGTTGCGCCCAGAAGTAATAAAAAATCAAACAGAATCCATTGATCATCATGTCCGAATATTTTCATTTCGCGATATTACATAGTATGTTTCTCAAAAGAATAACGTTAATTCCAGGTTTCATAGTGAAATTAGTATTAGGCGTTCCTGTATCACTGGATAAAGAACCAAAGAACTGCTTTTACCTTAAGAATTAATTTTTGCAGCATACATGTGCCAAACATGATTTTCCATTTACCAGCACTTAATTACGTAACGTTAAAGTCATGTCGTCGGAACAACATTGCAGCGCACAGCGTGTTGCTACACGCGCCACTAATTAGGAACATGCTCATTATTATATAAAACATGATAGAGTCACGAACTTCAGTAACTGATTCTTTATAGACGTGAAATTGTGAAGAAAGACAGACTTTATTTCCAACTGTGTTACGTTTGAAACCGTATGTTAAATATTCTTATACTTTCCTCTTTACATCGCTACGCCAACAGGTTGCAATTATCTGAATCACTAAGACCGGATTACGCTTAATGATCATTGTTATGTTAAACGTCTAAGCCATACTTATAAATTACTTAGTTACAAACATAAATCTGAATGTGCAATCATTTGAAACGGAAAAAAACAAACTGAGTTCTGTAGAAATGGCCGTCGGTTTGAGAAGAAACTATGAAGTTGTTGAAATTCAGTGCAATTCAATTAAAGGAAATGAATTAGGTCAAAATACTTGAGCGTGGGCATTGTCTATCGTCATGCAGAGTGTTTTCCAATAATAATGATTAAAGTAGACAGAGCTAGTTCAGTCTTTGACAATATAATATGTTCTTAATTATCTAATCCTCCCACTCGTTGTTTCGTTTTCTTTCCGCTTTGTAGTTTATACACAAAGAGAAGTTAAATATTAACATTATATAGGTACAAAGGCATGTATTTGAACTTCATTTCATTTAACAAACTACAGATTAGGAACTAGTTAGGAAAAGTATTTTGCTAAGCTTCCTATCAATTATATTGAAATAATAACACACATTTTGGTTTAGCAAGACTATATTTGATTTTAGTCTAAACAGCACACCTACATTGTTTACCCAAGTAATAAAACCTCGCGTTTGATAACCCGGAAGTGATGACGTAACGTAATGTACTTTTTAAACAATTTTAAAGGCTTGAACCGGCAAACGGACACATAAATCAAACCACGGATGCTGTATACGTATTTTATTTGGCGGGTACCTTATTTAGCGGTTTTCATTTGATTTATTGGCACTGAAAAAATATGGCACTCAAGGTGAAATAAATTTTTTTTACACATTTTATTGTCACGGAATAATAGCTGTTAAAGCACATTGAATTGATAAAGTCTGGCATTATGTTGAAATTATAATAATACACTACATACTACTTTCCACTTATTCTATTTTATATATTTTTTTTTATATTTACTTGCACTGTGGTAAAGACCGAATATTGGACATATCCATTTTATTTCTCAGCAAATTCCCTTTAAAACAGACGCCACTGGAGAAAGTTAAACTCTCATTATGACCAACATAATTACGTATACCGTAAATGACAACCAATCTAGCGTAACTGATAAAACAAACAACGCGTGACATACGTAGTTCTTAACTGGACCGGAAATTAGCTTAAAATATGCGGATCTGTGTAATCTTTGGAAAATATTTAAAAAAAAATGCAGATGAAACAAATTTATTTCATTTGAACGTATGAAAGAAAATATGTAGATCTACATTTACTAAGGAAATAAATTTAATCAAAATCAACATTGTAAGACAATATATTTTTATTGGCTGAAATTTTCATGTACATCATGCTGGTAATAAAATTCAGGGTTAAATAAAATTCTATGTCGTAGTAAACATCTCAGTCCAAACGTGCAGAGCTACTTTAATAGAGGAAATACCCATATTGGCGGGTATCTGCGACGACATTTCGACATGTATGTTCAAATTTCGTATTGATCGTAACGACGCGTCGTACTTCTTGACATCTCCTGCACAGCTGAGTAAATAACCCTTTCATATATAGTCAAAATTTGTTCGTTCGAACTTAGATAATTCAAACACCAACCTTCGCTCGAACTCATCCTCAGGCCCCGACAAAATCCCTTACTAATGTAGTTTGTTCGATAGCTCGAACTATCGATAAAGCTAAAACAGGTTTTGCTAGTCCTGTCGAGTTAAAGCAAACGAAGTTCGACTGTATACTGGTAAAGATAAAAACATGACCCACCACTAGCCGGTATTTCATGATAATTCTTATGACGCTGTTAAATTAGGAGATAAAAAGCAGAACAGTTCGCATACACAGAAAGTTACTGAACCAGTTTCAAGTTCATCAGAAAAACTCGTGCTCTTTTACAACATTTACTAGAGAACATCATGGTATTACTTGTTGTTTCATTAAAACACAGTAAGCATATCGTGCGAAGCAGCCATAGAATGAAAGATTGATTAATTGCAGGCATGCATGTGATACGAACATCAGTTTTTTAAAACAACGTTCATTTTAAGATACATCAAACAAATCGTAATCTTCTGTGCAAAATTAGATCTTGCTTTGATGGAGGACAAAAATAGTGATATTTGAGTTTATCAGTTTAATGTTACAGCAAGCGAAACCTAATAACCTAAATAGATGCAAATGTACATCATACAGAAATTCTTTTCGTCTCTTTGTCTCGTACATGAGAATCCTTAACACAGAAGTCCCTAGAGTATAGCGTAATATATTTTGAAAAGATATCCGTTTAATGTGGTATTACAATGTCTACGAGGAACCAAACAATGTAAGGGAAGAATAACTTGCTGGGTGTGACTAGTGGTTCGCACAGTGCTTTAAAAGATTTTGACGTTTGCATAAATCATCTTGACACATATACAGAGTTACTATGTCCAGTATCTAGTAAACAAATATGAACAGCCAGCTGTTCTGTCGACCTGCTTTCCTTTGTCATAAATATTTATCACGTGCCTGTTTTGCCTGCGCCAGGTTTTAAGACACACTTTTTAAACATTCCGGAACTCTTTTTCATTCCATTGGCTAAGAATGTGTTCAGAATGTTGGGAGTGTCCAAAGGAACATGACCTGCATAAGTTTCGAATGCAACCAAGCAACTAATAACGGACTCGGTTGTATTGAGTTTATATATGCTAGTAAATGAAAGTTACAACACATTTCACTCATATTTATTGATGAATTTTCCCTTTTATTTTTCAAACGAATGCCTTAATATCCTTTCCGCAGCCTTAACGTAATAAAGCGTATTAGCGTCTGATGGCCCCTTCACTCTTCCGTAGAATCAACATTTATTACACGAAATTTATTTTGAAAATATATCGAAATGTCTAGGTCTTCAGCTCTCAAATACGGTTATATCGAGGCATATACTTACACTCTCAGACATTATCAAAAACGACCTTTTGAGCGATTTGATGAAGTTCCAAAATTATCAATGTACCCTTGGTCCGTTACGGACCCCTGTGGGATTTGTGTTTATCCCGAGCTCAAATATCTTTTCGTAGATTAAAAGCTGACATGCCATACTAAAGCCCAGGTAATTTCAATTCGTTAGAAAGTGCTAAAAATTTACTCCCCAATAGCAAAAAAAAAAAAAAGTCCACGCGCATACATTTAAACGGGGTGACCCCTGCGCGTGACCCCTGACTATCTACGAATCAAAATACGGCTTTCGTTTTCAACTTAAGCATTTCTACTTTCATTTTCTTGACTTCCGGAAATAGCTGAAGGTCGAGTGACGTCATTCCCTGTGTTGTCAAAAACATATATATGCCTGGCGAGATTGCATAAATATGTGCTGGCCGTCCTAAGGATATAAGCTTATGGAATGTTTTACTTTCCCCATTCGGTTCTAAAATTGAAGAACTCATTAACTGAGCAGAAACAAGAAATCAATAAAGTTTGATGAGCCTGAGAAAATGTAATCCGACAATAAAGTTTAAGGCTTTGAAATTTTCCATTTTTATCATTAGATTTTCTTTATTTTTTTTTTTTTGCAACACAACTATATTATACAGATACTGCAATTATGCAATCCATTCCTAAATTTAAGACAGCTGTAAACATTGTATGACTTCTCTTCATTTGCATGTCTCAATGTTTGAAAAAATGTTTTGTCATGCAACACAACACATTTATTATCATAACTATGTTAAACTTTATTATCCTCCAACGGTTAATTTCATACATGAAATCAGTGACTTGATGGTAAATCTGCTATTCGAGTGCTCCTGTAGGAATTGTATTTTCTTAATCACCATACATGATTGTGTCAGAATATTATTTACTTAGCGTAAGGGAATTGGAACATTTTCTCAAATTAGTTTTCCGAAAACGAAGGGAAATACTGCAATCATTTATTTTGTCTAGAGAAGGGAAATCGAAATAATTCGAAAAATGGTTCTTTTGTTTATTCAGTAAAAATCTTACCCGCTATGGTAATTATACAGTTACAGGTGATCAATCACATTTGAGCAACATTTTATGACATTTTTCAGTTTTCTCGTATTCTATTAAAAGATTTATTTAAAGAAAATAAAGACCCATTACATAGATTTAAATCCCTGTTGGAAACATATTTTTTTTTTTTTTACTTTTGATGACATTTTGTAATTACCTCCCTTTAATATAAAAGGTATTTAAGAAGTGGACTATTCATTTTGATTTCAATATAATTTTCAGTTTTACATTTGCATTGGATAAATTTTAGGATATTTCAACAACCTGAATCAAAAGGCAATATTTTAGAATTTATTTATTTTCAATCTGTCTTGGTTACACAGAGATAGACAAACGGGGGTTGGGGTGGGGTGTAATAATAACGTAATAAAGTTGTATTTTTTATTGACTTAGCAAAATATGTACTTGTCAATGCAAATCTTCGACACATTTAATAAAGTAGTGCTCATATTCATAACTTCTTCCTTAGGCAAAATGTGGCTATTTAATTTATACATATGCTAAAATATCTTGGTTGGGCAACCAGGACATTTTAAAAATACTTCTAGTGAAAGTGTCTGATGTGCATTAAGAACTCAATGGACAGAAATAAGTGTAAATGATCTGTTGGTTAATATCTTAACAAATTTGTTAGTTGACCAAAGTCCGATTAACCTTAGCTGTAAAACCAATGTAAGTGTACAACCCAGAGGGTTTGTATATGATATGTTTCAGATTAACAGTTTTAATTTCTAGATTAAGGACGTATACATGTTCTTTACAACAAGAAAAAAACGTATCAATTACCCCCTCGATATGTTGGAAACTAACAGGACTTTATATAATTCGTTACACATTTCAAAAATTGAATTAAACAAAGTGAATTTTCTACAAAATCTAGTAATGCAAGTACATCAATTTATTCATTCACAATTATACTACCCATCTGTAACAAACGTCACAATAAGACCAAGGGAGGGGCTGGGGGTGTGGGGATATTTAATGTAGTATCATTCACCTAGCTTGTTGTTTCATACTTTGTTGCATTACTTTAACAACATATTATTCTTTCTAATATCGTGATATGTTCTAATTGGGCTAATTTATATCTTAGACCAGAGATTTCAGTAGAGCATTATCCAATTGAAAATACAGACTAAAATGTTTGGTTGTAAGATAAAGGGATATTTTTTTTTTCTTTTAAACAGCCTTCTTATTGACAATATGCAGTGACATTTGTAATGTTTAGTCTGTGGTACCATTATTTACTGCTTTTATCAATTTTACTAGCCGATTACTTTGTATCAGCACGTGGAGTAAAAGAAATGACTTATTTAACTTTTAACTGAAATAAGAGGTTTGCTTTATTTATGGTTTACTATCAGAAATGAAGTAGTGAGAAAATTTGATTTATTCATATAAACGCTGTACTTTAGAGTGAAAACTATTCAATTATTTAAATTACCGAGGAAAGTGTTTTCATGAATAAATATTCTTTTAGAATTGAATTAAAGCAGTATTACGTGCTGTGTATTGGCCATAAAAAGTGGACCCATTATTTTTATTCATTGTTGATATTATTTTTTAACCTTTATGAATATGGAGTCCATTCCGTTTTGTTTTGCTTGATAATGAATTCCGTTTATGTCAGTGCAAGACACACCAGGAGAGTTACCATTGCAGAATTGTCTCCCGTGGTTAGAAGAAAAACTCAGTAGTTAAAGGTTGTTGTCGGTGCTGCATTTTTTGATAAGATGGGATCTTCTTCCTATATTTAACTAGTAAATAAACGTATACTCTACCTATACCGATACTGCCTTATAGTATGTAGTATAGTGGAAGAGAATTAGCGGCTTGGAAGCATCCAAAACATATTTCTCTTTACAACTCATGCATCTTTATATAGGATTAGCTAGTTCATTAATTTAATCTAATTTTTAATTTGATACGACTACTTCGTTAAATGAATTCGTGTTATGATAGCCGCTTTTACGTTGTTTTATATGTATTCTGTATCAAATAAGGGTTAATATGCAAATGAGATGCTTCATATACTGTATTAAATTACATTAAGAAATTCACTAAAATAATTTACCTGCATGTTGCGAGTATGTAGACAAAGATCCCGCTTGGAATTTATAATTCGTTGCTTTAAGAAAGCTATTAAGGTCAGTGACTTTAAGCTGAGAGGCTCGTATCTAAAATATAGTACCCGCGGACTTTCTCCATTGCTTATTCTGGAATGCAGCCACATGACGCAAATTGTGCCAGTATTAACTAACATGTAACAAAAACGAATGGCAACAGAATCTGCAAGTTTTTGTAGCCGTGTATATGGTGGTGTATGGCATGTTATTACTTGTGTTCAGGCCATTCGAATTGGATATTGGGCTAGTGTGTGGTTGTCTTCTGGAAACTTTAAATAACAACAAATGTTGACGTATGAAACATAACGAGAACGGTCCATTCTATTCAATACAGTAATTTCCACTTGATGACAACTAAATTTGCCAAATACGATTATGATTAATTTAACCCGGGTATAATTTTCATAAGCATAAACGCTACATGTATCGATTAAAAATGTTCCAAACGCTGAAAAATAAAGTTTTATATTTTAATTCTTGTCATTTACTTTGACTTTTTACTGTTGTTTAAATAAATCGTGTGTATTAAAATGGTTGTGTTTTTGTCAAGAATATATGGATTTATCGACAGTTTTTTTTCTTGCCTGTTAGGTAGGTTTCACAAAATGAAGACGACGCTCAGCAAAGATTTCTTTTAGTACGGCATCATTGCAAAGGGAGCTTTAGAACGTGATAATTTGGTAGAAATCTATGTGAAATTTCAAAATAAATAGTACAGCCGTACAGCACAATGTGTTCTTCTATCATAAGACTTAATTTCTTCGTTTGTTTATTTATTTTATCTAAGTGCCGAACTGAGTTTGTAACCAAAAGCGCATGAGATATGGTTTGGTTTGCTCCTTTAGAATGTTAGACATTTGTGTGAACACGTAAAATACGTAAAATACTTTGGTAGCTATTTATATTTCTTTATTGTCACCTCAAATGGAATTGAGATATGATTTAATAGAAAAAAGAATAGTCTGACAAATTAACTACTAAACATATGGTTCTAAGTGTCGACATTTAATTTGTTGAAGGTGTTGCATGTTGCGATGAATTACCCTCTAGACAGCAACAGTCCTCTGAAATAGTATAATTATGGTCTTAGAACCATATGGTTTTGCATAAAAAACAGCAGGTTTTAAGTTATATATTGCCCTGCTTAAAAGGGGTAAATAATGCGACATGTCGCCTGAAAAACATAATGTATAATTTGAAACAGAGAAGAAAGCAACGTTCTTTCAGTAATACGGAAAGTAAATATTAATATTGTTTACAGGTGTGCTATAAATGACAACACAATTTCTTCTATTTCATATTTGTTAGGCGTGACTTTCAGATAAAAATAGGCATCAAACGAGTGCATTCATCAATTGATACTGTGGATATGTTATCTATATTTTTCGGCGACGCCGTCTAAATTCGTTTTCGTTACCTATGTCACGTGACCTCAGTTTGCAAATCAAACTACTTGATAACGCATTATAGATAATTTATCAAAATGGAAGATTTATGCAACACTCTGCCTGATTGGACGAGAGTGTCAATTTCTTTCACTCTGTTGATTGTGCTACGCTGATTGAAATGTAGACAAAGCGTTTATCCTAAACGACGCTGTTACAGTTTTAAAGCTAACTTTGGCTCAGTATATTTAGCAAGAATATTGATATATCTCAAAATGATAAGTAAGTTTAATAAATATGATAAAAACCTGTTGAAATACCAACATATATCAAATTAAAGAAAGAGCTGAATACGGTCTGCGTATCACATGAATAAGGGTGTGATAAGAGTCTTTTATGTATAGAAGTGCTTTATAGAAAGATTTTCCTTGTTACAATTGTCGTCTGTATATGAAAAGGTTTCTTGCTTTTGTGACTTATTCAGATTGCATATTAAAATGAGTACTTGTTTGCTTTGATATATTTGTTATAAATTATTTAACTGATTTATTATATATGAATATTTTTCGTTAGTATGATATGCAAATATTGAACTCAGTTGAAAACTGTTTTATTATATATATGCTATATAATGACTGAATCTCATTACACTGAAATGAAGGTACGGTGCATGCAGTTTATCTATGATATGACTACGGTCAGACTTCGCTTATGAAACAGAAATATTGAAATAATTACAATTGTATGTTTTGCTTGACATTCACTTTTTTTATAGGTGTGACGTCATTGTCCAAAGATTCATGAATAGCGAATATGCTATTTGTTAAAGCGGGATCAGTCTATTTTAGAAATAAATAACAATAATAAATAAAAAAATCCTTTAATTGATTTTTTCTCATGTATTCTAATCAAACTTGATTTGTAGCATCTTTATTAGGCCCGAAGCCAACTTTGTTCAGCTGGGACATTTGACCCCTTTTAGGGGCTGCTAGAGCTAAAACTAGAAATGCTTTTATGCAGCGTCTCATGAACAGCTTGGTGGATCTTTGCCATACTTGGTCTGGAGCATCATTATAAGGTCCTCTGCCAAATTTATTTATATAGGAACTTGAGCCCTATTAGGGACCACTATAGCTAAAAGTAGATATGTCTTTCTTCGCATTAACCACTAAAATGTAATGGATTTTTATCAAACTCGATGTGTAACAATATCGTAAGGTCTCCTGCTATTTTGTTACAAATGGGGATAGGGACCAATTTAGCTAAAAATATAAACACGTTTAATGACCTCTTCTCATGAACCGCTTCATGAATCTTCATCAAACTACTGCTGTAATTATTTGTCTAAGGATAAACGAAACAAAATTGCAACCCTACGAAACCTTTGCGAAAAATTAAAAGAGAACCATTTAAATTGTTAAAAGACGGTGTTTAGTTTTGCAATTTGAAAAATGTTAGATGAAAGATGAATGTTAGATGAAAAATTCATAAACTTCTTTCCTTATAACAATTCGCCGACCATCATTTTTAAAGATATTTCTTGTTATCTCCTATTACTTTAGAAAGAAAACTATATTTTTGAAAACACTGACATAAACGTAATTCATTAGCTCGTGTATATCAAGAATATACGAGGTTTTTAAAATTGATGAATATGAAAGCTTTTCATAAAATGTATTTGTATAACATTTGTAATGCATTTCATATCTTCTGTCACGCCAGTGTTTGCTCAAAGCACAGACGCATCATGTCAGTCGTCACTGCTTTCCTAATGTTTATTTCATTAACAAGGGATTGTATGTAATTGTAATAAATCTGTCATATACTTTCATTTCTATGAGACTTCAATGGTTGGATTTATGTTTCCATAATATATATGAAATTACATGATGAAAAACAAGACTGCTAATATTGCTGGATATACCGGTATGGTATTCAGAGTGATACGAGGCAGGACGGCTTAATACTGTGAAAAACATCAAAGCGTTCTGTATACAAATCTTGAATAGGCCGGAAACACGATACAGTCTGCATACTATTCGGATTTACTTTATGATAAGCAAAAATGAAAATTCATAACAACATATTTCCAGTATGATATATATCTAATTTGATGTAATGTTGAATACAGCTTTATTAAACAATAAGAAAATGATCTTCCGAAATAGTCTATGTCTTTGAACAAACTGTTGTATAAGTCGATTTCGCCAGACGTAAAGTTACCCCTCAGGGAGGGTCACAAGTGTGAGATGCAGCTACCAGACATTTGTTATAAGCGAATAATTTGTGACTTCTAGACTAGATCTTATTTAAAAGAAAATGAATTTCGGCTTCAGCTTGAATAATTCATATAAGTTAGCACAGGATTCGGTATACGTTTGCGATCGTCACTGTCTATGAAATAAAGGAAATAAGTTTGTCATTTCAAATTATTTTATCATTAAACACACTCTCTTTTACTAAACGTTCGTCTTGATAATTCTACCAAATTTTACTGTTAAAACATATCACTAGTATGAAATCCATGCTACCTATCTGTATGTGTGATTTTATCTTTTTAACTTCTTCTTTCGGTTTCTTCAGGAGGTACCATAGAAACAAAACACCAAATGTTTTTCTGTTCCCTTGATTTCATAACCACGAATAAGACTTTCACTGTACATAAAATCTGTATAACGTTGTTCCCCTCCCTCAATCAACAAATGTAAATTTTACCTGTCATCCATTACCGTTTAGTTGCCTGATTCAATTTTTAGACCTATATTCTTCCTTGTATTATTTGGGGACCTACAAGTATCAAAACCGAGTATACAGGCGCTGTCTGTTAGCATATTCCTCCGTATTGGCCTGCGCGGGATAACTGGCTATGTAATTTTATTTGCTATGACCGTAACATTTCACAAAATGACCTGAAAGCAGCAATGGTCATTTACTGGTTAAGAGCAAGTTTGAAAGCCATATGTCCAAGCGTGCTCTAGTAATTGACATGAAACTATTTTTAATCTCAATGGCACTGTGACTTACTGGCCTCAATATGAAAGGATGCAATTCCGTACATTAGACAAACATCCTTTGACATTTGACGGCCATCAGTCAAAACAAATGAATTAGGTTGAATTAGCACTGCACATGTATTTCATTGGACGCTCTTCAACATTATGCTGTTTGCAAATAATTGATATTTGCTTATTCATTAAGTAAATGAATTTTAAGGCATAACCACTAAGGCAAATGTTTCTTTTTTAAAATCTGTCTATTCTACTTATAGAATATACCATGAGATAACCGTAATATTGATTGTTATTTTTTGTTTAATCGTTTTGACTCATCCTAGCGATTTGTTCGTGAGTAAATCTCATGTGATTTTGAAATGTTTATCTGTTTTGTGGTTTTATAAACACGAATAAAAGATATGTCCAGGATATAAATGTTGACGTTAAATTGTGTTCCCCCATCTATAAATTTAATTTCATCTCCCATTTATTGCCGATTAGTTGCAAAATTGAATTTGTAGACATAGCCTGTATTAGATTTGTTCTCGTTTGTTACAGTGATTCATATCATGTTTTTGGACATATAAACCTCTAAAACAGACAATGTACTGTTTTCTAATAAATGTTGACAGCAATACCTTCTTTATCTTCTCTTCTAAATATATCAAGTATGCAAAGTGAAAAATGTCAGATTAGGTTTGCATAAAATCGAGATAATTTGTTGTTGGATTTTGGAAGAACCTTGTCTGCAATATCTTTCTACTTCAGTTTCTTATTGTTGCGAGGCTACTTTGAGATTCAAGGCTGTGTTTTTGCAGCGCTCTACTACCTTTATCTTTTAATATTTCATTTTAGAAATATTTTAACATCGTAAGTGAATGCGTTTGTATAAATTATTATAAATACGCAAATACATTACCAAGGCTATGTGTTTCTTTTAGTGACAAAGGTAACTGGTACATGTACTGTATTTAGTCAGTTACTAGCTTAAAATTATTACTTCTGTAACTACGTAGTATAAGTACCCGGTTACGACAGAGAAAAGTTTCTTATTTTATGTTTTTCGGTGGTTTATCGAAATATAACGGTGAATTATATCCTGATAAACTCACTGGCCACTCAGTGAAAATTATCAAATCTGATACCAGGATTAATGTCAAAAAGTTTACCGAGCGTTCTGAAAGCCGGAAACAATATGACGATGACGTCTTTAAAATGACGTCATCTTTGCGATGCTTCCTGATAAAATTTCCCGCATATTTCGACATTTTATTGAAATAAACACAACAAAAGTAGGGTTTTAGACATAAAATAAACAGAAAAATTGTTGGTATCGATGTAATAATCCTGATAGTGACCTTATATGGGTCGTATTGCAGAAATTCATGTTGGAATCTTTCTTTTTCAGATGTGCAGTTTGAAACAAATATTTTTCATAGCTCGAATTTACCGCAGAACTGTTATTTATTAATTACTGCTTTACGCCAATGGGTTTGTGTATTAACAAAAGGTAAATTGAAAAGATTGTATAAATCGACTGTTCTGGTATTTAGAAAAAGCCTTTTTGCAATATATTTTTCTAATTGAGTGTAACTATTTCCTGAATGTTACTTTAGTGATTTAATCGATATTGACGAGTAGTGATTATAAAGTAGATATAAGATTTGTTATAACGAATGGGCCTAAACAACGTTTTAACTAAAATGTACCAAATTGAATGTTAAGTACAAAAATGGCCGCTTTTTCAGATTATTCCAAATTTCAGATGCGGTGATAATCCCTTTGATTATATTGTGCTCTTTTCCTAGTACAATAGTAAACACGTCGCCACTTCTCCGGTCAGAAATGCTGCCCTTTAGAATTTTTACATTACAAAAACATTGACCTACGTCTTAAACATTGTGACACGGAAGATTAGTTTTCAAAACGAGACAATTATACCGTAATACAGTATCCTATTTTGAATGGAGTAGCACATTTCCATTGTAACCGACGTGCTTTTCAATTAATTACCCACATAAGTTAAAACGACTGCTTCAGCAGCCGCCGATAATTGCCCCCGCAAAAGAACATATTTCAGAATCCGTGGAGTGTATATCATTATTTTATGACATGCAACAACAAATAATATCGACTTTAATTTTGTAGTCCTTTGAAGGATCCTATTTAGATCAATCTTTATATATTTCAAGTGGTATTCACCTACATGGTTGTATATGTATCCTATTGTAGTTTTATATTATCGGTTAGATATTTTCCACATTCACTTTATCCTTTTGAAAATACAATACTTTTATGCTGGTGTTGGGAAAATTACTTTAAAAATGATTCTTTTAATATGTATATCTATTTGAGAAAATATACATGTCGTTAAAATTTGTCAAAGACGTATACAAATTCCTCTGAGAGACTCACAAGAGCAGAGAAAATTATGACAGACAGGACAGCTACAATAGGCGGTATAGATTTGCTATTGGCATTTAAGTGTCTTTACCGTTTTGTTTCGTCTACAAAAGGCGTTTATAAAACTACAGTTATGTATTCTTTTTCATTAATGAAACAATCACGATTTTACAAATCATTCCTTTCTCAATTGTACCAATGATTACTATTTTATCATATCAGGAGAATAGCCTCTACGATATCTATTTTCACGTGTCTTTATTTTTATGTACTGACAGTAATTTTTACAGGAGAGGATGTTTCGTATCTGATACTTTTGTTTCGGAAAATTTATATTTATCTGTTCCTTTGGTGTCATAAACACACAACAATACCTGTGATCGACACAAAAGTTGGCGTAACTTGTGTGAGCCTATCGATAAATCTAATTTTACATCTCATTTATTGCCGTTTAGTTTCCTAATTGAATTGATAGACATTGTCTCTATTAGATTAATTCTTGTTTGTAACAGCGATTTATATCATGTTAGCAACCTCGTACATATCAAAGACAGTCAATCTACTGCTTTGTAACAGTTGTAGACTAAACTGAATATAATATCCTTTTTATTACACGTCTGAAGTTTCATTGTTCTATCAAGTGTGTCCAGAATAGCAGCATTTCGAAACTAATAGGTGAGGAATTATTTAACAAATACTGTAGAGTGGATACTATTCGCGTCCGTTTGAATTCTTGATTCGATAGACAACATACTTGTTCGCGTTACATAAAATTCGCGTTCCGCAGGTCTCTCTTATCTATAAAGTTCTCGAATACGACCATTGTGAATGTGCTGTGCCGAAGGCAGAATCTTTAGCCATCAGCAGTTGTACGTAATTGGGGAAATAAAAGAAACGTACACGGGCGGAGCCATTTGCATTGAATGTATGCCAATATGACTAATGACTGTTTCTTTGTTGTTGTTTAGTTGTATTAATGCAAACTGATTAGTTAGTAGATGTCTACATACTTAAATTGTATGACAATGAAAAGAGACTCGGCACAAGATGTAAGTCTATAAATTAAATAAATAAAATGACTTCACATGCCTTTCCAACAGTATTTAATTACAAAAATACAAACTAGGTCCGCCTATCGGCTCATCAGTGTACATACAAATTAGATGTAAAAATAGACAATGTAGAGAAAAAAATGCCGATAAGTAGGTTATTTCCAAGTAATATTCCTTATGATAACAGGTTGTTACTCGGTCTATACCCCGCGATCATATCCAAACTATAGATCTAGTATTAATCATGTACAGCCTTATAGATGTGAGTGAGAACTTTGAAATGTATTGTACCCTGTATTGTAATGGTACTCAATGGAGCTCCTTATGTGCAGGTATAATATTATTGTTGCGGGAAATGTTAGATTCTGTACCAGTACAAACTTGTTCTCCGCAGGTAGCTGCCAACTTCTCCTCATGAATCAGAGGTGGAGGACGAATAATTTCAGATGTAATGTCTTTTATCAAATCGTCACGGAATACATACAACCCGCCCGGGGATCGAACTCACAAATCTGCGATCCGTAGATCTGCGCTCTCCTTATTGAACGAAGCGGGCGGGTGGAAAACAGTTTGTTCTGTAAACAGGTTAAAAAGGATCGCCCAGCCATCCCACTAGATCTACTACATTCATGAAATCTATCATTCTGGTCATGCATAAAATAGAAAAAGCGGAAACTCCACAGGTCGCCCAACACAACAAAAACGAAACTAATGCAGGCTCAGTTTTATTGAGCCTGTTAATGGACGGTAGTTGAAGTGTATGCTACCGTCCACGCCCTCTAGCCCCGGGTTGAACAGAACTCAACATTTACACATGCTACAAGTACGAAACCAGTTTAGATACATCCGCAGATGTATTCATACGGCGGTGCACATGGAACCTTCAATAATACACTAGCGTGTAATTCCATGAAAAGCGGCGTATTGTCCCCAGTTAAAATAATGGGTTTGCCCTAAAGGAGAAAACCATGGGCAGAGCTAAACAAACTGGAATTTAGAAAGGGGATCTGTGGTTATAGAGCCTGCATATCACAGGAACTGCCAAAAGACAAAATTAAAAAGCAGACACCATATCCTAGGAATGATTATACAATACCCAAAGCTATGAAAGCAGGAGTATTGGAACCACACAGGCCGAAATGTTCAAGTTGATAAACTAAACAGTACCAATAACATGACATAAAAGTCGTGCAGAACGATCTGAGAATAAAACAGCCCTGATTGAATGTACGGGGAGACATTTTACGGCCGTACTTTTAAAGTACAAGATCCAAAACAAAAACACACGAAATCTACCTCATACTTTTCTAATATATATTTTTCATTTGCAAGGCATTATTTGTAATTACTGAGCCTGTTTGACTGTTTCTTACTACTATATGTCTGCGGGGTATCAATAAAAATATTCACGTGTTTAAAGCTGTTACATACCATTGAACTAACCTGATGAGAAACAAGACGACTGATACTTCAGAAGTTTTACTGAAAAATAACGAATATTTCAGGAAACCAGTGGTCACGGTTTTACATACACAAATAAAAATGTGGCGTCTATTGAAATTGTTTTCGATTACACATATGATATTTTCCAAATATTTATGCATCGGCATGATATTCATTTTATTCTATATTTATATTTAATTCAAAAAGCATGCACTTCAGTTAAAAGTGCCATGTGGGTGCCGTAAAACGTCTCCCCGTACTTGGATGTAGTGTTGCTATATTTTCTGATCGTTTAGGCAGAATCTTTGTGACAGAGTTCCGCGTAAGCCGATGCTACGGTGCGTAAGGGGTGTTGTACATTGCACATTTTTTTACCTCTCACAGACTCAATAAAACCCGAGTATGTTATTATTTTTCTTGGTTGTTTTGCTTCTTCCAAGGGATCTTCTTATAAATTTCATTATATTTTTGAAAACAACGATATAAAAATATGTAATAAACGCTCCTCTTGAACAAAATATAGGAGTAAAATATATAATGAAAATGGCGTAGCATTTTGCAAAGTCAGTCTGATGTAAATACAGTCATCGGGGATAGGAAAGTACTGTACAGTTACCACAGACGAGAAATATGTAACTACTAGACCTAATATTATCTAAAGGAAAATGAATTTCGGCTTTAATTTGAATAAACCATACAATTTAGCATTGTCCCCAATATATATTTGCGACTTTATTGTGTTTCTCTATCCATAAATTTAATTCCATCCCTCATTTATTGCTATTTAGTTGCCTGATCGAATTTATAGACATAGGCGGTATTAGATTACTTCTTGATTGTAACAGTGATTTATCTCATTTTTTTGGACCTCTTAAATATCCAAAGCAGATAATATTTACTGTTTTCTAACAGATGCTGAAGGACAATATATTAGTTTAAAAAGTTTCTTTGTTTTCTTGATTATATCCAGCATACAGCATATATAGTAAATGCAGTAGTTTTATTTGGTATGAAGCAAACCTATTCGTGTCACTTAGAACTCCCAAGATAATACTCTTTATTGATAACGTGAGTTTTATATTTGCTTGGCGCTTTAATAACAAAATGTGACGAAAAATGAAACCTCGCGAATTCTCCGTAGGCATAACCCTTACACAGCAATAGTTGCTTGTAACTTCAAAAATTAAATACCTTTTCACATACCCTTATATGGGCTGAATATGATCACATTAAAGAGCATCTACATATAATTTGTAGAATTAAGATGATATTTGATTAACAGGCTCAATCAAACCGAGTCTGCAACATTTTCGTTTTTGTCGTGTTGGGACGACCTGTAGTTTTCCACATTTTTATTTTATTTAAAAATATTTTGAGATGATCAGCCGATCGTTAATTCTTATTTGAAATTAGAAGCATAGGGCATAAAATTATAAAAACATAATATATCTATCATATAAAATGTGCTTGTGACATGTACACTCCTGATCAATGCAAAGTACATTAGTCAATAAATTTCATCATATTAAAAATATGAAACATGTTTTACCGTTAAAGTTGTTGTGTTAATATCAACGGAGAACGGAAAACACGATTTGTCAGAGAGGGAAAATATTCACATGTCGTCGAATAGATTCCAAATAAGTTTAAAGATATATTTTATCATAAAGTATGATTAGATAAATACAATATAAAACAATTGCAAATCAAACTATTTATGAAATTTAACTTAGCTTACAGTTCTTTGCCAATATTCAAGAGCCATTTATAGCTTGTTGATGGTTTGTTTTCAGTACCATAGACATAAAAATACCATCAGACAACTTGGGAGAAAGACTCCGACGCACTTGCGGACGTCCTTTAAATCACAATTGATTTGCATCAATTCTAAAAGACGCGATAAATCATTACAGTATTGATTAATTATGAAGGCAGTCTTGAAAACAATAAATGATGTAAGAAACGTTAATTCGTGCTATGGAAATAGCTAAATATTTTTACTATTTTTTCGAAAAGTGCATAGTTCTTTTATTGACGGATAAAAGTAACCCTTAATTCAGGCAACGTTGTAGGAATATATAGCAATATTGGCTGAATTTTGATTTGTAGGCAACCTGTAGAATTTACAGAAGAAATGTATCACAAACACAAAATATTTGAAAGTTAATTTTATTGATCTGTTTTGCAGAATATTATAATATTTGAGTTTTTTTTTTTTTTTTTTTTTTTTATATAATTATGCATTTATTAAGGTATGGACATAAAACGTTATGATAACTGAAGTAATGAAAGTTTATTTTAAAACGTTGGCCTGTTCCGATCAGGATTATAATATTGATTGTAGGTACAATATTGTGAAATGCCATCACGTACGTATTAAGATGGAATGGATTTTAAATTTAAATGTACGACAACACATTTTTCAAGAAAGCTTTATTTGCCTATTGGATCTCTGTATTCCTTTTAGTAAGAGACATTTGAAATTGGTATTTTTCCCAAAGGTGATTCAAATGTCTATCCTTCAGTAGTATCGGTAAATAGCGGAAAAGTATGTGTCTCTTGAGACAGAACATTTAACCTAGATTTCATAGGCATCGAGGACATATAGAAAATTGGCTTTATTACGTTTGCTGTAAGTCGGCAATACTTGTGTCTGGAGAAAAATGAGTATTCTTTCTCAGTGCTGTTGTAAGTGTGATGCTTTATCCAGAGAGATATAAATACAGAAAAACCATTCTTACGTGTATATACCATATACCTGATATCTAGATCTGTTAGGGACAAACAGTAGCATCCCCCTTTCCTTTTAGTGAGAGGACGAAGCCAAAAATGAGCAGACTTGAGTACTTTTTATATTGGCTGTCCTTATTTGTTTCCCTTTTATTTTACATACATCTGAATTACAACATCAAATACAATCTCCTTTACATTTTTGTATTGGTAAGATGTGTGTTAAAGACAGACAAACGGCATTTAGATGTCTTTCATAAATGGTCCTGATGTAGAATCAAATTAATTTTGCAACTGAGCTATATAATGCTGATTTTACCTAAGACCTAGTATTTCTTCCGAATGGGATAAGGTATGTCACAGCAATCGTATTTCTTTGATCTGACTTGATTCAAAAAGTTTATGTTCGTTTTAACAACTGTACGTCTTTGTTATATACTGAAATAACAATTGTTCAGACTGACCTATAAACGAAAACACCTCATATGTTGTTATTTTACTTTATGACAAACTATGAGAAATTAAAGCACGATGTTTGACCTACTATTTTGGAACATTTATTTATTTATTTTGTAGTGTTTAACGTCACACCGACACAATTATAGGCCATATGGCGACTATCCAGCATTGATGGTAGAGGAAGACCCAAGGTGCCCCTCCATGTATTATTTCATCTCGAGCAGGCACCTAGGTAGAACCACCGACCTTCCGTAAGCAAGCTGGAGGGCTTCATCACATGAAGAATTCAACTCCCCGAGTGAGGCTCGAACCCACATCGATGAGGGGCAAGTGATATGAAGTCAACGACCTTAACCACTCGGCCATGGATGTCCCTATTTTGGAACATGGTTTTTCACAGTTGTAAATGTGTGGTAAATGAAGCGCTGTTTCATTTGTTCAATGTGATGACAAGCAATAACATGAACATTTATTACTAATTATTAATAAATTATGTTTTGATGGTTGTACTTATTTATTTGCATTGTGTTACATATTTTCGACTTTGAATATACATCCCACAGTTATTAATCCGTTTATTATTGTAATATTTGTCTATCCAATCAAGCTGTTTCGTAGGAAAGGAACCAGTCAACAAAAGCAGCAAAGTAGTGTTGGCGTACTAGTTATTTGGGAACACCTGCATGACAATGTATTTTTATGATTTATTCATATACTACCTAATAGACATATTAGACTTACAGAACCAATAAATTTATGAATAGAATAAAACCAATTGCTACATAGTAATGTTTTCCCAAAATTTCAAATATACAATATTTACCTAGGTTTGACTGTAAGCAACTTTTAAGAATGTGATTGTGACGTATTACATTCGCTTAGTTTTTATACTGATTAACAGAATATATACGGAAAACAGCAAGTCTATATTGAGGAACTTTGTATGAAAGCTAAATAATTCTATCTGATATTTTATGTAGATGTACTTAGACCTATTTCACTATCACTTTTCAGTATGTAGTCTGCAAAGATCCCCTTAATATATATGTATGCGTCATGTTTTGTGTCAATATATATTACTTTTAATATGTACTAAATACAAAGATTTCAGACAAAAATACCTAAAGAAATATTATTATACATGGCCTACGCTTCAAAAACTATCTAACCTTTTGTCAGTAAAATTTAGAAATGTGTTAATAAATTTGTCCAAATTTTTATACCATGCAAGTAAAATCAGAAACTAAGTACATGTAAGATCTTCCGAAAAGCTATGTTCGTGTTGGAGTTGTCAGTTTGCTATAGACGTTGTAAAATGTTTATTGCAATAAATTTATTGTTGTTGTTGTTGTTATTATTACTAAGGCTTGTTTTATCGTCATATTTTTGTTTGTTTGCTAGAAGTAAAGGGGCAATGGCGATAATTACGCTCCCGTATAATTAAAAAATTGAAACGAATGTTGAGTGTTTACCCTCTTAAACCATATTCTAGATCTACTCGTTAAATAGTTTGCTTTATTTCAGTATAATTCAAAGTGATATGCCTTCAGATTTATATAAACAATATCTGTGCAAAATAATTTCGTTTGGATATTTATCTACACTCGCGTTTCGAAATCAGGACACAGCCACAATACTTTGTAGTTAATGTTGTTTTTTCCATCAGTAAGTAAGATTTACATCTCTATTTATTGTCTTTTGTTGCCCAACTTGATTTGTAACTATAACCTTATCAAATTAGCTCAGAAATGACTCAGTGATATATGATTACTGGTTCACTGCTTATACATGTATATTAGATTTAAAAAGTTACTCAGTACTGATAATATGATCCGAGACAAATACAAGCGGATTTCAAAAATTGTACATCAATTTCCTTGTATGTATTAGACAGATATATTATATTAATGATTTCTAACATGCAGTAACATTTAATGACCACAATCTATGACTATGCAGTTTATATAAAGTAACCACGTCTGTATCTAGAAGTATTGCTGTGTAAATTAGCTGGCGAAACAAGAACAATTCACTTAGTTGTTTAAACACGCATTAGTTCATGGCATTCTGGTTCATTTTTTAGACAGTTTGTTATAGTTCTGATATTATCATATGTATTGATGTCCGTTGACTGTTTTCCATGTTGCTACACATTTATATACACAATTTATGCAGGTAATGAAGGAAGAATATGCGCGATCAAATTTTTATATATGTACTCCATAAATGGAAGTTCTTAGACTAACGCTGCAGTTAGGTTAAAAATTCAATGCGGCACTGCCGAGTAAATTAACAGAAATACTAACCTAACGTAACCGGTAAACTTTTATCTTGGTATCATAGCTCTTCAAGTGTAAAACTGTTATGAAATCTAGAGGAAACTCATTTAGAAGCATAAAATGCACATTAACAGCAGCCTGTGTTTCGTAGAGTCCATTTTAGAGGCAATAGAAGTTGCATCAACACTCACGTCGCTTAATACCGGCTTCTGTTGAGCACTATTGTCCAAATAAATTGAATACACTTCTGTGCCCACTAAATTGTCAAATGTAACATCATTTGACAATTTACAAATTACTTAAATCTGATATTAAATTTATTTTATTATTTAGTGTAAATTACAAAGGGTTCCAAAACGTAATATTTCAATAAGAATCAAAATCGTTTATGTAATATCATTATCAGGCATATTGATCGTAAACTAGACACAAAAAGATGCATGTGTTTTGATACAAATCTTTAGCATTATAAACAGTGCCTATTTTCATTTTTTCTATTTAAAGGACTGTTTACTGATAAGAAACACCTTGCGATTTTCATCAAAGGACATACAGAAATGAGAAGTGATAGTATATATTAATCTACAGGTTAATCATAATTATAATCACCCAGAGGATAACAGCGATCTATAGTTTATTTTATCATGGGAAAATGTGAGTTAGATTAAGATGTATTTATAAATATTTGTATGTACATGTCATATTTCATCTTACTACGCAAAAGAACATTTGGCAAACTCACAACATTTTTTATCATCCTTGTCCTAGATGGAGTAATACTTTAGCCATAAGATTAAGATAAGTTATTATATTAAAGATACTTGAGCCGTGCCATGAGAAACCAACATAGTGGCTTTGCGACCAGCATGGATCCAGACCAGCCTGCACATCCGCGCAGTCTGGTCAGGATCCATGCTGTTCGCTAACAGTTTCTCTAATTGCAATAGGCTTTGAAAGCGAACAACATGGATCCTGACCAGACTGCGCGGATGCGCAGGCTGGTCTGGATCCATGCTGGCCGCAAAACCACTATGTTGGTTTTCTCATGGCGCGGCTCAATTCATGTTTATTGTCATAGCTGTTTTATTGTTTACATTTTTTCATAATTGTATACTGACGACCGAGGTCCTAACCAAATTACATTTTTACACTGTATGAAAAACGATAATAAAGCATGATGTGAGACTTGATAATGTAGAATATTTATACATCATGAACATCAACATTTATTTGAGATAAAACATCTGCAATCCCTCTTTTACAGTTGGATGTAATTGAAAATGATTTTAATGGGAAAACCTTTTGTTGAACATCGTCATACATTTTCATGTAAGATATATTCCCATACCAGAACATGTCTGAATATATATTGAATTTTCAAATATATAATTTGTTTAGTCATAAATGTCACGAGATTGGCTGTTAATACGTTGTAATACAGACGTTGATTGTCCGGTCGGTGTTTCAGAATCCCACATGCTTCGACAAAGATAGATTATTGGTTTTATGATACATGACAAAATTAGATGTAAAGTTTTTCCTGAGGGAGGGTTGAAGTCAGAAACAGAAATGAAATGGTATTTGTAAAAAGTAATTTACAATCGTCCGACAAGATATTGCCTAAACGTGGAGACATCTTTTATAAGTTTGTATAATTCCTACACGTTATTCCTGCATGACAGACGCATTTAATTTACACGATGTACTAATACGACGTTTTCGATTATTTATTGTATGGTTCAAAGACTTTTAAAACGTTTCGAAGTAATTGGACTGCTTATAATGTCTAAACAGACAAAATTCATTGCAGTATTTACTTCTTATAACTGTGTCATACTGTGATGATAAAACATGTTGCTTTTCCAACGCTTTTATGCAAGAAAGTTAAAACTTGTTCATATAGAAAAGTAAATATTCGTTTTCCTTTGTAAAAACAAAAAGATCTAATTTGTTATAATTTTCTGTTGGGATCTGTTCTATTTGTTCAAGAGAGCGAAATCTTTTGTGTCGTATGTTTCTACTTTTACTGGTATGACCAAAATTTCCGAATGATTGTTCGAATATAATCACCAATTTTGATTTGCCGCTTAACTTACTGCGTACGCAAGAAAGACCCGGAAACTAACGGGAAGCCACGCGAATGCGACGAAACAACGTGAAAAGACATGACCTACAAATCTTAGTCTAGTAATTGCTTCTGTGACCTTTATGAAAAACATGCAAAGGTCATAACTTGTATATTTTTCACAAGCAGGTTTTTAGAAGAAATAAATGTCTTTTGAAGTTTTACATATTTCAAGAGTGCAGAAAACTATGACAGCAAAAACCTAACTGTATTTTTACTTTAGATTAGCAGGAAGTTAGACAGCAAGTTATTTTTGAACCATAGTTGTAATAATCGTAAGCTTCTTATTAGGAAATTTAAGTGTGTTTTTCAATTGATTTCATATTTTTTACAGTAACCTTCAATAAAGGACGAAGTACCTTTTTAGTCACACAAACTGTTCCTTGAAAGGAATACATCCAATATTTCGATCTGGTTATCAGTATCATTTAGAAATGATACCATATTGCCTGTCTAATTATGTTTTCATGAAACACATTTTAAATTCATATAACAATATTGACTATTGTCATTTCTTTTAGTTAAGAACGTATAATTATTGAATGTCCGCATAAAAGCATATCAGGATATTATAAATTGTTCCTAAATAATAAACATTTCCAAACATGTCCAAGATAAATTTGTCACAAAAAACGATATATCCACGCATGTTGATAAGAGGTCAGACAATACTTTTTCAGTATTTTCTATGTTAATATTTGACACATACGCTGTTTCTGACGCACTGAAAAGCATTTCTATATACTTCAATACAACAGTGTTTTTATAGTATAGGTATTACAATAACTAATAAAAGTCGTCCTAAATAAAAGAACTAAATGTTTGCATAAAAACGCGTATTTGCCATTTTCAATTGAATACAAGTATATTATATCACGTAATATAATTAACGAACTAGGGGAATTTTCGTTCTATCAAAATGAAAGTTGATAATCATTGACGTTACATCTGCTTTCTCGTTTAACATCTAAGTTAATAATCGGACATAAATTACCAATTAATTGACAATAGAGCAGTATGTCTTAATTGACTAATGGCTTTTTTGAAATGATAAACTGACACATAATGGAAATAAGCCATTAGCAGCTCTTGTCATATAATCTAATATTTGTATAAAAATATCTCGTACAGTATCTTATGAATGAGCTTATGATCAAGATACTTATGCGCAATAAACAGTAGAACTCCACAACATTTGTTTGCTACAATTAAATGAATGGTATAAATGAATAAACTCAACATGTAATCAAGGCTATTGTTAGATTCATAAAAACACTTCAAGACATATACACACTGGCAAAAACACTAGACAGTAAAAATTAAAGCCGTAATAGTGGAAACCTAAATAAATTTATTGTATAACATGCACGGTTTAATTTAAACTTCAAAAAAATATAATTATTTTGACAACCAGGGTTGCTTGGGAGTACAATAATAAAGACCGCAAGTTCCATCCTTTTCTGTGTGCTTATTCCTTAATGTGCGGTCTCTGGAAAATGATTTTAGTCACCAATCATTTGCATAGGGTTTGCCATTCACATCTCGGACATATTTTCAAACATTTGATTAGCTTGGTCTTGTATGTGACAGAGCTATGGTTTTGATTCGTAATACTGAATTAGCTGATAGCTTGATCGGTAATTTAAAGTAAGTAGCATACAACGATTAGTTTGTATTTGAACTCTGTTATTCAGCTAATAATACACTTTTTTAATAAATCAATGTACAGCAAAATCGATATGTCTGAAGCGACAAATACATATCCTTTCATACGAGCCTTCAAATGAACAACAATAAAATATGTTTCCAAAGGAAAGTTTAAAAATGTTCACTCTAATGAAATGCTACATCGATTATTTTATTTTATCTGACCATGGCAATACCCATTATGTGTATCCATTATGCGTCCGAATGGAAAGGAAGTGAGAAGGGACAAGTACACTTCTATTAATTGTACTACCATCAAAAAGTAAGCATCGGACAATGCTAGCGCTAACAAAGTTCAACATAGCCGAAAATTTAAAATCGACTTTTCCTATTTTCAGAATTGCAACAAAGGTTTAGTATTTGTAAATCTATCGACCGGATGTATTTTAAATAAAGTACATTGTAATGATAATTAAGCAGATAATACAACATAAAAGAAGTATTGGCTTGTAACTTGAGCTCGGCTTTGAAGCAGTCAGCAACTAGACAATAAGTCATTGGGAAGGTTTAAATTAAGATACAGTCGGTACTAACACTTTTCAACTAAAAATATGTGGACACCCTTTATTTACACTGATTTATATTTTGGAACATAATGGGAGTTAAGAGCGATGTCTGATGACCAGTTTCAGGTTCACATTGGTGTTTTGTTACTGACAATTCCAAGGCGCTGTCCAATGTATTTCTTTGTTGGCATCGCCCCTGTGTTATTTCAGCTAAATTGTGTGTAAATGCAATCATTTACACATTCATAAATGCAGTGAATTAGGGATTCCTCGTAGGGAAGCGAAATATTCTCGGAACATTTCTAGATCTATCAGATCTTTGTCTTTGCTTATGTGAAAAAAAATCATAATGGTTAAGATTACTAGAATCTTTAACTGGTTGGAACGAGATGGAACGAGGGTAACTGTTTCGGCGATAACAATGCTATGCCGACTTATCGCAAAACAGTTTCCCGAGAGCCAGATATTTCCATCAGCACCTTCTACCGGTGACAGATTCTTTTTCTTGCATACTGTATTCTTTAAATTTAAATAAAAAATATAAAATAAAAACAAATGCATTTTTAAGCACGTTTTGTTGAAGTAGCGTATGAATTTACCAATTCATTCATAAATTGCAGCACGGGATACATCTTACACCCGGTGTGTAAGACAAGTTTTTCTAGGACCGACAAAAGGATGGGGAAATCCTGTTTGGTATCCAAGACAAATATAATTGCACTAACACAGTCAACCCTGTCTGTAAAAAATCAATTCATACAGCCAGTCTTGTTCGGTGTCTTTTCTAGAGTTTAGAATTAACTTGAATCATTCAAATTGGAAACTACATATACCCTCGTTGGAACCAGGTGATATCTTTTCTCAGGTAGTCTTAATAACATGTTTGACTGTATGTTAAAAACTTTATAGAACGGCACAGGCTTTCGCCTGTTAACGTTTCTATTAGAATGAAATCGATTAAGTTCATATGGACAAGTCGGAGTATTGTGTCGTGAATTATAACGATTCCCAATGGTGCTTTACATTTTGTGCATAATTATTTCGGTGAAGTTTAGTTAGAAAAGGTTTAGATATTTTGAGATCAATCAAATTCTACTAAGTGGCGCTTTGGTACACGAACGTTGAAAGAAAAACGAGCAGTGAAACACTGAAGAACCAAACTGCAGAAAAAAACGGCTAGTAACAAAGAAGTAAATGGACTGAAATGAACACATAATTTCAGATTCAGATTTTAATCTGGCGTTTAGGTACTCTGCGCTTATAAGGCAATGCCTTTTTAATCAATATTTGTTTCCTTCAAATGAGCATAAACCATATAAGTTTCTGTTAGAAGAGTACCGTTGGTTTCGAATAACATTTCAGTATGGAAGAAAACAGAATGGTACTGCTAGATTATTAAACTTCCCAACTATGGTCTTCCCATTAAGTCCACAGCGCTGAAAATTTGAAGTGGAAACGAACTTAAAGACCGATCGAATTATGATAAATGCTGCTTTTGGGACGTTAACTTTAAACGATATAATGTTGTGCAAAATTTCAGAGCCAGAGCCAAACATATGTGCAAAAATATAAGTGATGTAGACGTTTTTTTCTGGAAAAGCGATACTAAAACGATGAAATTGTCACACATTCGCCTGCTAAAATGTGTTTTGTTGATCCGAGAATGTCTTGAGACATAAGGAGATACAACTGAATGACAAATATCCCCAATTATTCGACCGTAACGGACGTAGTCTTGTTAGATGTTGGAAATGATTAAACACCGTTATAGTCATATATAACTTAAAAGGAACCCCTTCACGATATATATGAATCAAGTTCATGTTTTCATTATAATTTGTCTATTCCCCTGTGTATGATATGTTTCCAACATACGGCGTCTATATAAGAAACGGATGTTTGTCGGAGTTTGAGTCTGCGATCTGTTTCAGTGTTTTATGATTGGCAAGATGTTTCGATGCTAATCATTACACATCGACTTAGATATCAATTTCAATATTGAAAAATAGTCTACTTTACGTACTGAATTATATCATCTTTGAAAGTAAACACTGCTTTTTATTGTGATATTGATACCAAAAGCTTCCCCCTTAGGCACCGCCATTTGAAGAACTGGACCATGTATGCTGAAAAATATCACTTTCATTACTTTCTTTGAACCTATGCACTGACTTCGATTCATCATTTCCTGAGATGATCCGATATTTAAATTTCTTCTCACAACTTCTTTTTTGACACTCCATTCTGCCTAGTAAATGCATTACTCATGACTTTCCTGATATATCTCTTTGACACATACTCCAAGCAGACAATGTTTCTTAGCTTTGGAGAGGCTGCGTCTGTGGAACTTGGCTTTGCCTGAAAGATATTTACTCTTGTTCTATATATCACCCAAAATTTCATTCGGATTTACACTTCTTTTTCCAACCACTATTCAATTAAGTGTCAATTGCTAGACTGCTAGATACGTGTTCAGTAAGATTTGAATACAAAGCTATCATACATGTATAAACATGTATTTGGTACCAATGGGGATTTATAGTTTATAATTTTGTAAAGAGTTTGTAGTTTTCGAGCAAAATGTGGCATAGAAAAAACTAGGTCAACATCCCTCGAGTGACAAAAGAATTATGAAAACGATAAGTGATGATAGTTTTAAATTTTTATTTTGATACCAATGTTTCAAAAAAAATGGTTCTATATACTTGGTTATATTGAAATATAAAAGATAAAATGTTGTGTAATATATTATTTGATAAATTAATGGCATGAATATAAATGCGGCTAGCTCAGAAAATATGTTATATTTATCATTTGCATTGTTTATACATTCGGGACACGTGTTATCATCTTAATAGACAGAATGTCTTTGTGTTTAAGTGGATGAAACATTATGAGCTTATTCATCATACAAGCACTTTCATAACAGTTTAATATATTTGTAACTATTCTAAACAACCTGTCAACAGAATTTTCATCTCAATCACTTATCAGTTTACCACAGCAAGTCGTTTTTAAGAAGGAGCTTTTGGCGAACTTTTTTTAAAATAAAATTTACACTACAGTAACTGTAAGTAAATTGTTTTACATTGTTTTCATGCAGTGTTATTTCCAAATGTTTAAGATGGAATACGATTTCTGTTAGATTAAATCTTTTATTTGAGCTCTCCATTAATACTTACATTGCTGCAAACAACGATTGAAATACAGTTATTTGTACAATTCTTGTTCATGTGTAATGTTCATTTAATTTGACATTTATTCTGAATATTGTTAATTTTTTTCGAAGGATAAAAGTACATTTTGTCACCCAGACTGGCATGAAAGACATAGAAGGACTATAACTGATGTTGCAGTCTTGCTATCATTGAATATTAGAAAGCGACTTGGTTATAAAAGAAACAGAACAATCAGTTTTTCATATTGTTCTGCTCCGGACTTTGGGCAGATTGTTTTAATGGGGAATATCTATAAAAATATAATAAGAAAGGTTATATCCTCTTTTTCCAGCTTTAATGCACAAAGTCATAAAAGTATAAGGCAGAATGATCATACATAATACAACCCAGTTTTTGTTTCTTTTTGCTTATGCTTATAACAAGCGTGAATATATCAAATAAAATTAAAAATTGATTTATTTGAGATCAAGAAAGATTTGTAAAATTTCCACAGAATAACTCTTTTTGGATATCTTAAGAATCCTCAGCAAAATTTCGGATATCTAAGAATCCTCAGTAAAATTTCGGATATCTAAGAATCCTCGGCAAAACCTGAAGTTTTCAATTACTCTTGACAGACGTTTTGACAATAACTCTAAACTGTCCAAAGTTTTAAAGAAGAATTTCTAACACGACTACCAAATTGATTAGAACTGTAAGTTATTAAACTATAGTCAATTTTTATAATATCTACAAACACATGAATTTCTTAACCATAATTCTAAACTAAAAATTCTAAACTAAAATGTTATATGCAGAAACAAACACAAAAAATTATCACTTACCTATAAAAATATAATAAGAAAGATAATATCCTCTTTTTCCAGCTTTAATGCACTAAGTCATAAAAGAATAAGGCAGAATGATACTGCCTGCTGGAAAAGGGATGTTTTATGGGGTTCTCTCACTGTCCATTGGACAACATTCTTTGACCAATTGAAATTTAGCATTTCTGGTGAGGCGGGACTGAAAAAATACCTGTTTATGGCTTCAAAAAGTGTGAAATACCTTACATAATTTTTTAATCTAACGTTATCATAAGAATTCTACTTGAAAGATGTTAGAAGGCTAAGCACTTTGTACTTTCTTTGTATCCCTTGATTGTTATCACACTTAAGATGGCTATGTGATTAAATGTCACTGGTTTGAGACATTTTGAGTAAAACCAGGAACTAACTTATCAGATGCCTAGCTTGTAGAACAAAGATACTAAAGAAATGGCTTTTAAGAGATTATTGAAGTAGGCTTGGAAAAGAATTTATTCCTAAAAGTGTTCAAAATTTTACAAATGTTTTATATTAAGAAAAATAGAAAAATGCCTTTTCTGAAAATAGCCAGTCCAGCCAAAAGATAAATGAATAATAAAGCCAATAATAAATGAATAATAAAATTAATAAAAACACTGAATTTGTATAGCATAACAATATATCTTTAGCTTACCAAAGTACATTCCTATTAACGTTTCCACAATGATATTTCACAGAAAAACGTAAATGTCATTAATTATAATCAAAAATTGAAACAGATAAATAATTCATAAACTCATCTGTTTATTTATCATATAATGTTCGTTTTAGGTTATATTGAAATATACATGTAAACAGTTAATAAAATATTCATTTCCAAACTGTACCCAGATAATTATCAGAAAATATTTCAAAGCATGTCTAGACAATCTTTTGTTTTGTAACAACAAACATTTAAGATTCAGTCGGCCGTCGTTGAAGTAACATTCTCGTTTGAATATCTAACTTAATAATAAGGCACCAAGTAGCAATTAGTTGACAACATAACATAAAATGTTCTAAGTGCCTTTTAAGGGTGTTTTGAATTACAAAACAACATTTATTGGAAAGTTATAATAATCTTGTCGGAAATATAATGCTCCCTAAATGTAAGACGACTATGATAGTTTTGTTCAACAATCGTTAGAATTCTATATCATTTTGTTTTGTTCTGAATGATCTAGTTGCAACAGATCATGCACTGAACTGGTGCAAGTGACGAACAGTGTATATATAAAGAAATTTCAAGACGGATTTGTCAGCTGCTGGGGTTTTCGCTAGGTTAATAAAATTTGATCACATTGCATAAACACATTGACAGAAACTGAAAATGAAAACAACTAAATACTGGAACGTATGGTAATCGTAATATTCTACACTGACGAGATATGAAATCTAAACAAACATACGCCTGAATATACTTTTGACTACAAAAAGCATCACCTTGAAATGTTCAACACATACACATCTCGATACTCTGTACTCATTGTGTTCAAATTTAATCAGCACAGCAGACTGTTAAATTAACACAATGGGTATAGAGTACCGAGATGTATATGTGTTGGCCATTTCAAGGTGGTGCTTTTTGTATTAAAAATATATTCAGGCATATGTTTGTTGCGTTTTCATATCTCGTCATTGCATATCATCCAACGTTTTTTTTTAAACTTAATATATATTTATTCAGTAACAGTTTTATAAAATCTTGTAACTTATAGTGCCAACTTGAAACCGTTAACGTCTCTAAGCGGCAGTAGATATTACATACGAGAATGATTTCATTCGCGTTACAATGGTAAAACATTGCATACATAACATACCAGATATCTGAATATATTTCAAAATACAATATTTTCTTCAAGAGAGCTATTGTTAATTCTTAAAACTACAAACGAGAGCATTATAAAACGTATTTCGAAACTCTTATATTAAAGATGGATTATTGGATTTATGAAATATGAACATTCAGCCGTGAAATCATTCCTCAGGGAGGGCAAAATTCAGAACTAAAAGTGTAGTGTGTGACCATCAGACAAAATATTACCAAAGAGATTATTCGTCTGTAAGGTACTTTATATAATACAAGATTATACAACACAACAAAACATTTAATATGGACGAACTTAAACTAAAACATTACAGGTAATTAATAAAACGTTTAAGATTCGATAGCTGCAATGTTCCTTCGCCCTTAAATCGTTTTTAGTATATTAATAACTGACTGTTTTTATAACTCCACATAATGCAATCCAATCCTCGGTTTAAGTTACTCGTTTTCGTACGATGTAAACCTTAACTGGCACTTCCTTATCAAAATAGATTCACCTTTTCTCCCAGCCTTTGTCTCACGCCCTTCATCTGCATTATTACCGTTTCATTTATGTTTTATTTATGACATACAAACCATACAAAAAGTCTTTTTAGGAATCAACAATCTTTATGTATACAGTTAATTCTACGAAGTCTCTAATACCGTCTCCCTGCTTGAAAAATATAGTAATTAGAGTAATCGACTGAATTCAACAATGTAGTTCCATATTCATTTTGTCTTTTTGGGATCATTACTGAATCTGTCAAAGTATTGTTGAAATCGGCATAAAAATTAAAAAGAAATGAGCATTTCAGCAGTTGATAAAGTAACAGGAATTTTGCTGCTACTAAACTTTAGCTGTGTTCTGGAAAAAAGTCAAAAATGATACGCCATGTCATTGCCTATATTGCCTATAACCTATACAGTTATACTTCAGGTTATAAACTCTCGATTGTACACTATTTATTAACTAGATACTGGAATTACTTCTGATTATCTAAGCAACATGTTAAGTCTTTTTTAATACTATTTTCCAACTTGGGATTAGTGTACGATGATAAGCAATTTTAAATTATCAAAAGAGTATTTAATATTCATTTTCACAATGTTCCAATTAAATGCAGCCTAGCGTCCGATTCACATATTCCATTTGTCCTTGTTTGCATTATTGACATTCGTGTGAACAAAACGGAATTAAACCAAGTTCTAAATATCTCAAGTACGTTGAAATTAATTATTCCATTACCAAGTATTTTGATAGGGCAATTTGTTTGATCAATTAAACTATCTTTTCAATTGTAATTAACTACATTTGTGGAGAGTTTAATTATATCTACGTGTACATAAATGAGAATGTGCACATCACCTAGGCATCAAAGCGCCGGATTTCACTCTATAATCTAAAGGAACAGCGAATATAACAACAAAGAGCCCGACTATGTCATTTGTAAAGAAGGTACAGTGCTTGCAAAATAAAACTACATTATTCACTTCAAAGCAAACATTTTATGAAGCAGACAACATAACCAAACAGCACATCCACAAAAAGTATTTGGCTGATAAACCTAACTTGTAATAATAAGTGAGCAGACAATAAAAGCAGCTGTCAGACTAACGCCGGTTTGAAATATACAAACCGCATATGCAATCTGTAAAGCACTGTGTCACTCATCTTGAACAATATACTTTATAGTTATGATAAACAGTACTGATAAACAATGAAAGGCCTAGCACCATAAGTTTCGTTCTAGAACCAATTATAAAAAGTAGCAATTTATTCAATTTTTCAGATTTTACAAGTACTGGTTCTATGGAAGAGTTTTTATATCGCATTTGTTGTGAAGGTGTTAACCCTGTGACCGCGATTTTCTTTGGCTTAACGTTGCATCGACATAATTCAGGTCTCTTTACATTCAATATACATTTTGAACATTTAGTTTCATGGATTGCAAGAAGTCCAAATGTGGTTTAAAATATTTATTCTTAAATATCATGCATCAATAATGTATACTTATGTAAGTGTAAGCAATAACAGAAATGGGGGAAAGCTGACACCATTACTATTCGTTTGACTGATAAATTCAAACGAACATATAAATTTTCCATTCAGAAAACTAAATCTATTATTTCATATCTTCATGAAACAGCTGTTCTGGCCCAAACCGGAGACTTTCATGCTCACAGAATTAAGTAAATTTATGTTCTCTTATGAAATAAATTGTTTTAATTTTGGTGGGTATCGTCTTGTCTAACATAACGCATCACTGCTAATCCGCACCTGTATTTGTATTTATAGTCGTATCAGTTCAAATACTAGTCTGACAAGTTTTAATCCCACGGGATTTTCATGGGCAAATTTAGTGCAGTGACAAGTACATTCTTTATCGGAAATCTGTAGAGGACAGATCGTTTACAAAAATTTAAAGAAGATTACGACGGAAAACTGCAGCGCTACCGTTTTGAGAATTCACAATTGAGATGAGTATACATTATATATTTCCTTTAGATGTCTGCGCTTATAATTTTGATTGCTGAACTTTCTGTTTATACGGCATTTGAATATGTCCTCTGGAAAGTAATGGAGACACGTGTTCATCGTACAATCAGCAAGATATTGGTTATTTGTTTTTATTCAATCACTGACTGAATCAGTCTGAAGTGAATTTTAGTTATAAAAAAAAAATAAATAAATAAATAAAATTAACAGATATAGTGAGCTGACAAACACTCACAGGTAAAACATGGGTGTGGTCGAGCGTTTTTTTATGTTTGCATGTACATGCGCAAAAATGCAGTACGTTAGTTCCTGTACATTATTCTCGGTCATTATTATTTATGGACTTTAATATGTACAATATGCATGTACTGGTTTCACCCGAGGTGTATTGAGGTTTATGCATTTCTAACGTACATTGTTGCGGAAATATTTTGTAACATGATTTAGTATCGCTGGGATTAATCAAAGAATTTTGCTTTGTAGCCTAATATAATTTCAAAAAAAAAAAAAAAATAAAAAATAAATAAATTTACAAACTATTATGTCATTAAATCAAATAGAAATATACATTTGGTTGTTTCTTACCAATTGTCAAAATCATACTTTAAATATCTTGCTTCAAATGATAAAAGGCATGCTGCATAGTCTAGTTACAGCTTAACAGATCCGATGAGAAAGGAGCGACATACAATTAATTGGTTCCATGCCGTTTTCGGCAGTATTTCAGTCAGATGGTTGAAGTGTTCGTAGAGACTGCACATAGGAAAATTGACGCAGTTCTAGCCTGCACGCTTTGATGCGGATAATCTATTACGTCAGCAACTGTAACACCAGCATTAACACGGTCAATCTCTGGTATAAGGAGCTGCAGAAAACTAATGTCGTCAACCGGCTATTCTCCTAATGTCTTTAAACAGTTTAGCTATAGGAGCGGCGTGGCATGGTCGGGATCGGCAGCTATTGGGGCACCTTGTGTTGAAAGGTAACTGCTGTACCTGGTTAATTTATTAGATCCGATTTATCTAGGTCCGTTGCATGCATTACTTAACTGCCTGCATGTAAAAGAATAAGTTATAAAAATGCATTGATATGGAAAACGAAATAATCAAGAAATATCGAAAATAGGTGTAAAACATAAGTGAATCATTTATGAGAATAATGTTAATAATAATAATAATTATAATAACAATAATGATACGAATAATAATTTCAATAATATGAATGCAAAGAAGACGTCACAGGAAACTGTTCAAGCATATTCTGTTTATGACGTAACAAGTCAGTGGCAGTGGGACTCTTCTAATTGAAAGTCTTATGGCTACTGCTTTCCTATTCGTCCGCCCGTCCGTCCGTTCGTCTGATGTTCGTTCAAAATAAATAGATAATACATTTTGACTGAAACCTCAGCAAAAGGCTTCATGATGACCCTGGCTTATAGTAATCGAACTATTGGATAATATGTACATGTACCTGAATGACATTGTAACATTTAAAGATATACAATATGTAAAATATGCAGCGAGTTTCATAGATTTTGATACATCTTAAAAATTAAGGTACATAGCAAAAGGTAATTTCTAGCTCTAGACTTTAACTGTTTGTCAATGACCTGCTGTACTTATTGAGTAAACGTGTATTCACTGCATACTTCGTTTTGGCGAATTTTATTTTCATAAAATGTTGAGTGGCCCTCAATACACGTAATGTGCATTTCGGTATGGCATATTGTAAATCTTATTAGTACTAAAATCTAAATGCATTACATTCGTTGAAATCTATAGTTATCATCTTGTATCATAGAGATCGGTGAGAGCATCTTTGTCTCGTTTCTCATTAGTGCGAAGTACTAGAACCTACAATTTCCTATTAGGTCTGGTATGTTCTGCGCTTATTTTCATAGTTTTCTGCACCTTCGCGCTGCTATGTTGCTTCCAGGCATTTTAGCTGGAGCTTTGTCTTTCATATTTTCTCATAATTTTCATATATACCATGCTATATATTTACAATATGCCATAATTTTCATTTGAAAATTTACAATAAAGTCACGGCCTTATCCCACATAATTTTGTTTTGTTTTTGCTATATTACTTGGTACATTCACCTTTGTCTTAGAACCGATGAACTCCCTTATGCAGTCGGACCCGTACTGTAGACAGCCTCCAAAAAATATAACCTGCTTACTATGGTCACACGTCACCTGTCTTGAGAAAATATATGTTTTCACAAATACCGGCATTTTTCAGTCCCCAAGGGAGGTTCTGCAGCCGGGTTTGACTGTATATATATATAAATACCCTAGCACCCACCAATAAATTAAAAGAATGCTGCAGCATCAATACTTGTTTGTTTCTTTAACTGGGAGAAAAATAGGATATAACTGTAATAGAGCAGACAATATACTGTATCTCGCAACAATATGCAGATTTTCACAGTAGTTATGATATATTACAAGACGGACTGGTAAAAGTATACAAACATTTGTTAGTGTATGTATTTAATGTTTTTATCACAAATAGTAAAAATAGCGTGTTCAACTGCGTCTGACACGTTTAACATACATTATAGTATATAGTATTTGATATTTGATGGCGATTGAGCCAGTCAACAAACTCGTATTCTCTGTGTTGTATTATAGAGATATGTGTATGGTTTGCAATGCGAGTTGTTAATTCGTGACACATAATTATTAATATTATGCACATAATCCGCATTCAACATTGAAAGTATTTTCTTATATAGTTACTGTATTATTTTGTATTAAGCTGGTGAATGTTTTTTTTTCAACCCAAACTTGCATCATGCTATTTTAACAAGCATTTCGTTTTGTATGACATTCTTGCTATATGTTATAACTCGGCTTTCTAATGCCAGCTTACGTCTGTTGTTTAATTTATCGATAAAAGATAGATAACACATGGGATGTGTTATCAAATGACACACACGAGTGAAATGTGATATAGTACTTTAATGCTCAGGTATAACACAAATGATAATATTGTAAGGATATTTTAGTTTTCTATGACTGGTCTGTTCTAGGTTAAGTGTTAGTAACAAAGCTTGTTAGAAGTATAAAAAATATGAATATGTATATTATTTATGTTATCGTCTTCGCAGTATTTCACAAAGATAAATATAGTAAACGCGCAAAATGTTCGTTTTCTGCGCTCTACTTAGGAATTCAACCATACCTTCATTGACCGTCATTTGATTAGCTAATGTCTGTTTATAGTTGTTTCTATTGCATTTAATTAATATAATATGACTGTGTTTATTGAAGTTTGTCTGATATAAAAGCTCGTTTTGTGATTTAGTGTATGTTACAGATCGATATGTTAATGTAAATGCTTCCGGTAAAAGGTAAAGTACATTCGGTCTTTATTGTATGGTATCTATACAAATAATAATTTGTAAAGTTTATGTTAAGCATTTATATGTAGAACAAATTAAAATATGTTTTGATATAATACTACGGTGTTCCGTTTGGACAATCGTGACTTTTTATTTAATACTAAACCGCGATGCACGATGGAACGATGACGAAAACACGATGGCGTGATGGCACGATGATGAAACAACGATGGTGAAAACGCGATGGCACGATGATGAAATCGCGATGGTGCGATGGTACGATGGTGAAATGTCGATGTAATATCGCGTTTTCACCATCGTACCATCGCGTTTTCACCATAGTATCATCGTACCATCGCGTTTTCATCATCTTACCATCGCGTTTTCACCATCGTGTCATCGCGTTTTCGTCATCGTACCATCGCGTTATCACCATCGTACCATCGCGTTATCACCATCGTATCATCGCATTTTCACCATCGTACCATCGCCTTCCGGTGGTCATGTGCAGTGGTACAGTATATGTGTCAGTAAAATAGGCTTGATACAATCTCACTTTCACATTGCACTATGTACCTTCTACATCCTAACAAGAATAAGCTGAGTTGACTGTTACACCCAGCTTTTTATTTCCTTCCATGCACACATAAAATACAAAGGACGTGGCCTTGAAGATTTTACAGTTTTAATGAACTGAGCACTGAACATTTTGTAAAACATTAGCAGAATCTAAATGGTAAATTTCGTCTCACAAAATACATTGAGAAACATTCATCGATTGTTGACAAAAATACAAGTGCACGGGATTACGCATTTCTAACCGGAAGGCGATGGTACGGTGGTGAAAACGCGATGGTACGATGGTGAAACCACGATGGTACGATGATGATAACGCAATGGCACGATGGTGAAAACGCGATGGTACAATGGTAAAAACTCGATGGTACGATGGTGAAAATGCGATGGTACGATGGTGAAACCACGATGGTACGATGATGATAACGCGATGGCACGATGGTGAAAACGCGATGGCACGATGATGAAAACGCGATATTACATCGACATTTCACCATCGTACCATCGCACCATCGCGTTTTCATCATCGTGCCAACGCGTTTTCACCATCGTACCATCGCGCCATTGCGTTTTCGTCATTATACCATCGTGCATTGCGGTTTATTATTGAATAAAAAGTCACGATTGTCCAAACGGAACACCGTATAATACATCTAGAATTGGAATAATTTATCAAGTTCATTACTTACTTGTAGAGTCAATACCATAGAAATGTTTTGAAAAATAATGAAGCAAAAGTCACTTGTAGTGTCTTAATGACTAGCTTTTAAGTTTTCCGTAACATTCTCTAAGCTTTCAGCAGAATTAGTATGAAAGCAAAAGTGCTGACTGTGGTATAGTCATTTCTGAAGGAGACTTACAATATCGTGTAAAAGGGCAGTTTTGGTAGACGAGTAACTTGTGATCATAAAACAGTGCACTTCCTTAAAAAGAAAACACATTTGTTTTTTATCTAAATAATTCATACAGGATGATATCTTAAAGCTTTCAATTCAATTTCAGTTATACAACAGTTGATTTTGTTATTGAATAATTAAAGATTTATAAATCTTTAAAGTTATAAATACAATAACATATACAGTTGAGTTGTTACAGCTTTGATATTTATGCGTAGCGCAAATACATGTGCATACATTACAAACGATACCATGAGTCGCGCCATGAGAAAACCAACATAGTGGCTTTGCGACCAACATGGATCCAGACCAGCCTGTGCGTCCGCGTAGTCTGGTCAGGATCCATGCTGTTCGCTAACAGTTTCTCTACTTGCAATAGGCTTTGCAGGCTGGTCTGGATCCATGCTGGTCGCAAAGCCACTATGTTGGTTTCTCACGGCGCGGCTCACCATGTCTGTAACTTCGCTACACGTCATAGGAAACATTTTGAAATTTGTAGATAATTTTTGTACGAGGCCTGTATCAAGTTTTATTACATGCTCTCTCTGTTAAGAAACAGTAGAATCGGAAACGTCAATATTTTTCTATATTGATGTCTGAAAGTCATTTTTGTTGCGTAGCGTCATTTTAACACATGTCATTGCGTCATTTTATTACGAATTTTATTCAAGTTATTGTATATAATAAACGAATTCTTTTTTATATATAATATAAAGAGTGCAGATATGTATGTTAAGATTACATTGTGTATTAGCTTTTCATCGAGAATTGTTCAGTCGTTCTTTAGCGTAATAACATTGCGGTCTTCAAGTCGCACAATATTTCCGCTGCAGAGCTCGTGAATATTTCTCGATACAAAACTAATAATTTATAACGTTTAAATATGCAATTTGCACGGATTACATAAATTATTTGAGATTTAATTATGAACCAGTCATTTTACAAAATTATGTTTGTTCTACTTGTTAACCAAACAAGTTACAAAATACGTAATCCACACAAATTACTGCCAAGAGGCAAAACTATATTACAAAGGATGATAGATACTATTTACAAAATGTGTAAATATGATACATTATATGTTATTTTAATGCATGCAGATAATAATATTGGTACCTTTTGTGAAGTTCATGGTCTATAAAAAAGGTGAAATTACAAAATGCACAACTCGAGATACATGTTTAAAAGTATTTTGTAGTTTTAAACTTTGACAATACAACGGACTTGAGCAAACTCAACCATTTTTAAAAAATATGTCCACTGTCTGAATTGCTGTTTGCTTGGACTGATACTAAAACCTAAGTTGATGATGACCCTTGTTTCAATACAAATGGTCATTTTCAGATATGATTTACGTATTTTCACAGATCATAATTTTCTGCTCCACCTATACTACCTTTTTATGAGTCTTGTCACAAAGAAAGCAAATATGGGGTTTCTTTATGAAAAGTTTCTAGAAAATTTCTAGTCGCTGGTGGTCTGCTGCCTTAAACAAAGACGTATAAAGGTTCCTGTCCGCGCATTAAAGCACTACATTCGGTTTCAATCTGCAAAACTTGCCATCGTTAAGATATATATATATATATATATATATACATATATATATAGAGAGAGAGAGAGAGAGAGAGAGAGAGAGAGAGAGTACATGTTCAAACAGTGTCAAAAGTTTAATTATAAACCCGAGCGCTTTCGGCTTTTTAAAAAAGCCTTTTTCAAGGGTAGCATAAATCAAAACAATACAATAACGGCGTAAATACCGCCTGTATAGTTCGATATATAAATGCTAAATGAACATATCGATCAACAATCAAGGCTGATCGATATGTTCATTTAGCATTTATATATATTTTAGAAAACATCGGTTGCTAAACCCTCGATTGTAAAAAAAAAATATAACTCTTGTCACAGGCGGTATTTACGCCGTTATTGTATTGTTTTGATTTATGCTACCCTTGAAAAAGGCTTTTTTAAAAAGCCGAAAGCGCTCGGGTTTACAATTAAACTTTTGACACTGTTTGAACATATATTCTCTCATACTCTATAATTTTATCTTTATGTTCTTGTATCCTTCCGGGATCCAGTGTGTTTGAAAGGCATTTCGTTGATGTTCTTTCTTTATTATCTCAAATTAAGACCTTTGATAATTTGTACCTAGTTAACTGTAACGAGTTTACATTTTTAAATTAGTGTGTATGTAGATCAGCTTGGTATTTCGATTTATATCCTACATTTATTTATAAATATCCTTAATTAATTTATGTACATGTACACAAATTCAATTGTGGGATAACCAATATCACAAACTCATTCAAATGAGATCAAAATGGATTAGAGATATAAAAAGGCGAAATCTTTTCTATTGAATAAATGTTGCCATTCAAAACAATAGGCTTCTAAGTCCAAATGTCCAAAAAATGATTGTCAATTACTTTGTGCATGCATTTTATATATCACTAAATGATTTTAGAAAAAACGGTTGCTAAACCCTCGATTGTAAAAAAAATATATAACTCTTGTCACAGGTGAAATTGATCATGTACTTGTCAAGCATAACTGAATCGTCTATAGTGCAAGAGAGGTAATCATTGGGAATATTAATGTAACATTAGCTTGTATTCACAATTAAGCAAAATAACGTCAAATTCATCTGCACATGACCAATCTTTACATCACTAAGGTAAATATTGTTTTCAAAATATTTTTAGATTAACATTATCTACTTTATACACTTGCTTTTGTCCAAATGGTAAAGTGAAAAATAGAAACCTATAGTGATCTTAAAGGCATAGATAGCGATTAGCAAAATACATATTCTTCGTTTGTATTTCTGCAAAATATTCTTCTGAAACGTTAGTAGACAGGTTTTATGATTGACTTAATAGGCTATTAGATAATATTGCATTTCATCATTGACCACCATGTACTGAGGTACGCATTCTGTTTGGTACAGACTTTATATAATTCCTGTAGAAAGACAATCCATTCAACTGTCCGAGGTGAAAGTAGTGGTGGTGTAGTGGCAAAGGGTTCGTGCAAAAAAGAACGGTTCTAACAGTAATTGTCCCAAAATAAATAACAACACATTAAAAACAGAAAATTCTTGATCACCTGATACACCTGGTAATTTTGGATAATTTCATTAAACTCTTCTGTGAGACATTTCGGCATATATCGTCCAAAGTGCACAATCACTTGCTTTTAAAGCGGCATGGTGATGTTTTACATTTGAAGTGTTTATGACTTAACTCTTGTAAAGATGCTCAGTTAAAGTGTGTCCGCTATTACCTTGCTTGGTTTTGATCTATACTTTCAAAAAACATAGACATTTTTAGTAATAATAACGTCAGCTGCAATACTACGTGCCAAAATTACACATTTCATTTCGCACGTGTAAACCATGCCGTGGCTCAGGAATATTCAAATGACACGTGAAGAATTTACACTAAGCATATAGATAATATTAAAAATGTTTTTTAAAAAAAAATCACGATTGGATAATTATTTTACTTAGGAAACATTTTAAGACAAAAAGATCCTCGCGTATATTTTCTCAAAGAGTGCATGACCTTTTTAAATGAGTGTTTGTGTTTAAGTGTTTAGATGTTTTGACTATGTTATATAAATGGGCGCAAAGCCTACCGCTTAAAGCTATGAATGTGAAAAATGTACAAGAGTCTCAGCAATCATAGGAAACGAGATGATAACCACTGAGATAAACCGAGCTGTAAACATGCTTAGGTTTAACATCTAACTTAATAAAGAGACGTCAATTAGCAATTAGGTTACCACACAGCATGAAGAGTCCTAATTGCCATTAATGGATATTTTGACATAACATTTTAACGTTCACTGGAAAAAAGACGCTTGCCTTAAATGTTTATGACCATCTAGCTGGAAATAAAATGTTTCACGAAAGATATTAAAGTCGGCTGAAATTATGACCAAACAAACTTTGAACTCTACATTTAGTTATTATTTTTGTTTGCGTAGTAAGATCGAATTATAACAGATGTGCAGTATCAGTGACAGATTTGTAGTGTCAGTGTCAGTTTAATATTTATAAAGTAAAGTAGATTGGTAGATCTACACTACCATTACCAAAAAAAAAAGAAAATTTTGAAAAATCGATATATATAATGTATACTATCTATAAGTTTTAATGTTTATTGCATATCAATGCTATACACTACAGACATCGCCATGTGTATGTATCCAGAGTTATGTCGGCGGTTGAAACGCGCATAATTCATGAAACAGTTTTTGGCGGATATTATACATAACTGGAAAAATAATGAAACCCAAAATCGATTAGAAAATTTCTAAATATATTTTTCTAGATATTTTTCCATATTGCATATGTCTCACGATATTGTAATAAATGGCTTAGAATCGTCTTTTCAAGAGAGAACTCCTATATATTATGTCTTGTCAATAAAAGCTACTGAGTGATAGCCATTTACGTTTGTGTACGTAATATTTCTTTTATTGCATATGAAATGGCAAACGAAACAAATCACTAAAATATTAAAGTATTACAGCGTTATCTTCGCAAAAAATCTGTGAAATTGACAGAGCTTATAGTATAATGGTATAATAGAGCTTCACTCTATCGACCACTGGAAAGCCAATTGCATGACTCCACTGCATACCTATTCTATTGAATAAACTATAGAGAACTACTCTCTGTAATAACATGGCAAACAAAAAATCAGCGAGATTCGCTATAAAACGCTGAACATTATGTTTAGAGCAATTTTCGTATTGTTTTCAAACAGACACTGGTGACCGTAAATTAAACATTTTTTTTTGTTAATTGGATTTTTGAGTACACATGGTTAATGGTACATTTAATGAAGTACAATTGACACTCGAGGACAATGTGACGTCATAGATACAGCGGCAGGGATTTTAGAGTATAAAAGACAAGGTGGCAGTAAATTTATTCATTTATAATGGGTACAGTATGACAAATGAAAATCATGGCGGATAAAGGGTGTGCAGGAGTAATATTAGTGATCATCGTGCTTTTTTCCCCTGCACGTGCTGCTCAGACGAACTTTGAACTAAATATCGGTAAGTATTCATTGATCTTAACTTTCTGTACATTACTGATATTAACAATTGCAATATTTTTGTTATGGTTAGAAACAGTTTTACTTAATGTTTCAAGGCTATGATATTTGTATCGAGTATAGTAAAAGATTATGTGTTGATTATATGTTTAAAACTATTCGTTCCTAATTTTACTAATTTTATTTAAACACCCACGTTTAATTGTTGAATTTTTATTGTCCATTTGTTTGTTATTGAATCTTATTAACTCGCGATTTAAAACTCACTTATATGTTTTTGGATATACGCTAAAGAAAGTAATGTAGGCTAAATATTGTATGAGAAACAAAAACAGAACTTTGAAATACACATGAAGCATAAAAAATGAAGACGGTGATTGTATTTTTGGTTTTCTAGAATTTTTATATATTTTATATTTTTACGAGGAGAAAATGCTTTGCTTTTATATTAAAAATTCAATTTTGCAAATATTTGAATAAATATCAATATGTTTTCTTTCCGATCCATTCTGAATGTTTATTCTAGTAATTCAGTACGTTTTAATATCTATTGATAAACTCTTGCAATCGGTATGCTGCATATGTTTGTTATCTAAAGGTAGCGATTATGATGTGAAAAACATGATATTAGTTGTGATCTTAGACGCTTGAAATGAAAGACTGATAAGAATAGGATGTGGTTTAAAAAGTCACGTGTTTGAGTTTTTAGTAAGAAATATTTTGAATAAAGTTGCTTAAATTTAGTAGGCTTCCATATTTCGTATTCTTTATCGTTTTTGGGGTAAATTGTGTCATGATTAATTGAGAATACCTTTACATTATTCGCTGCAGTTGTGGTCCATATTTTGAATTGGTTTCACATCGTATATTTTCTTTACAAATGTTCTGAAATAAATGATAATAACGAACAGTTTTTTAATTACTGTTATCAACACTGGTATTTCATTTTATGCATAATAGTTACTTCACTATATGGTCTAAAATTTCCAAACAAAAGATATTTATTGATTTATATCACGTTGTATCACGTTTTATCAAGTTCACAACCTCCTGTTCACCAAAGTCAATTCGGTCAACTTGAAGAATGTTAACAACCAAAATATGATATACTGCTGCGTTTCATTATACTAAATAAAAGAAACATGTGATACATTGCAACGAGAAATAGTTGCATTTGAAAGAGAATTATTTATACAATCGGCTAATACATACGGTATCATAATATAAACGAAATTGAATATTATTAATAGCTTTGACCTTTAGCAAACTCTGTTTTCAATCAGATTCCTTTATTTGCCATCCAGCCTTAAGCCGTTTGAATAAAAGTCTTTAAAAAGATGTGGATCTAATCAAAAACATTAATTACAGGCTGTCTCATTTCATCTAATATTACTTAGTTAAGGTTTAATATAAATACTTTATTACAAAGAAGACGACGGAAATAGGATTTTGACTTGCCTTGAGTTACATATTTATTGTTTTTTGTTTGTGTGAAATCGTGTTCAGTTCTCCTTGTAATAGGTTACCGGGGTAACTATTAAAGCTCTGAATCGATGACATATTTTTCTTGTATTTTCAAAGCTTAATGACACCATAACTGTAATGTCTGCGACGATGGAATTAATTGAATAATAGAAGGAATTATATTAGTTTCATTTTTAACATCTACTACACATATATGTTTGTATTCTATCAAAAATACTGCGTGGTTCTAATATGCAAATGAAGAGAACAAGTGCAACTATTAGTTTCTCATATAAATAAAACATGTTGCATGGTATTTTCAGTGCTGTTTGAAATGTTTTTGTTTTATTGTTATCACGTTGTTGAATGTCTCAAGAGGTGACATTAATGGATTAATTGTTTTGGTATTGGAACTGTAAATTTGCTACGTAAATAATTGCACTTTAATGACAATATTTCAGATATCATTCGTTTACTTCTTTTTTATTCGGCCCTAAGAACTATAACCATTTTAATAGTTTTACTAACGCGAGATCTAGAACATAATTATTATACTGAACTGTCACAATGATTATACAGGTAACAGAAAGTCGTTTTGTATCCAGTCAACTTATACTGATATTTAAGTTTGATCAAACTCGTTTCCACCGAGTTGGTTGCCATGGATGATTATATACTCATCACATATTTTCTTTTAATTTCTCATTTTAACTATTGTGAATTAATAAACTCGTTTAGTTAATACTCTGTTCGTACAAACTTACTTTGTTATGATATATATTATGTTTCATTTGATACTTCGGAGACTTTCAGTTATGTTATCAGATGTTTGCCCTTTTTAATATTGGCATACAGTACACATGCTGTTGTAACCATTTCCATAAATCTACGGCGTTTGATCTCATACTATCTTGCTCATGACATTTATGCCCTAACGTCCTCCCTTCATGTACATATGTATGAAACGTGTGCTTTACTTCGGTCAGCTATAATTAAATATCAAACAATCATAATATATTTAAGATCTAAGATTCAGGATAATTACATACACTTAACTAACCCGATACATTTTTGAGTAGCAAGTTACATATAGATACTCTAATACTAAACGTAAATAATCTCAAATAAATGCGTTTATACTAAATGTAAGTAATCGCAAAAAATTGCTCTAATTCTAAGCGTTAATACCTTCATATCAATACAATGATACTAAATGTGGTAGCTGTGACATGAATGTATCTGGAGAGCCAAATGTAACGGCTTTAAGGACGTGTAAATGTCTTGTAAATTTAGATAATATCGTGAAAGCTTACATAAATTATTGGATACTAAAACATAACATAACGTAGCATTAACTCTGTCTGTTGACAGGTTCACAACGTATTAGTCCAATAAAGGTTGTCTTCAGAACCTCATTAAATCCAAAAAAAAATGTATCTGTAACATAGATTTTAACGCGACAGTGGTACTGATTTCTTTGCATCAGGTGAACATTCATTGTAATTAAGCGTCAGTTGTACAAAGGTGATTTTATCAATGCAATTACGGTGTTTCACAGCTAGAATTAAACCATGATTTTCTGTAGCATAATACATGTACATACACAGGGTTGTACCCTTGCATGATCGTAAGAGGCGACTAATAGGGTCTTAACACTTGGTTCTGTGAATCCCGCAGGTATGCAAATTTTGATTCCATACCTCATGCTTTTATTTCAATGTAAATGAGATGTGAGACCAAAATTTGTAGTCCTGTTTGGCGCCATATAACATATACTGTGTTGGTGCGCCGTAAAACCCAAAGATAAATATAAAAGCTGTCTATGGTTTGACCATCTCCAGAAAAACTTACTACATGTTATATGGTACAGTGTCTCAATATTATTACTGAACACCCAAAATATGCTGTATATGTATAGATTGCGGTTTCATGTAAAAACTCATCAGTTTTTCGAAATAAATTTTTCTTTAAAATGGGGCATTGAATAAATACTTCAGTATAGTTGTTACATATACTGGACATATATCATTAAAAATACCTATAATTTCTTCCTGCGGAGTATATCTTAATTACTGACTTATTTATGACGAAATGAAATTTTAAAAAAAATATAAGTTTCACCATACAGTGAAGATATTGCTGAAGTGAAAGGTCTTATTATTATTTTTTTTCAGATGGTATGAAGTATGTTCTGATATGGCATGTTTCGTTTCAGTTTGAATAAAATTCAAAACAATTGTAATGTTAACCCTTTAAGTAGCATTGAATGTATCAAATATTTCCCATATGCATCCGAAAATGCTTCCACATTTAATACAAACACAGTAGGATAAACACAATCTGTCATCATGAGATTTTCAATTGCGTTGTTAAACGTTTGTCATCTTTAATGTTAGTAATTTAGATAGAGACCTATTGCTGCCAGTGTTTCCCAGGACACACTTTGTCTCACTAGGGACATCTTTCTGTAAACACTGTTGTTAATAATTCAAAAAGTTCGAAGTACCCTATATGTTGTACTTATTAAAATGTGGAACTCCTGCTACTTCTTGCATGATGTATCTTTACTGTATCGTTTCTCACATTAGTACATGTATTGCTTAATGCGTTTGATTTATCCACTACGGCTTTCCATGAGAATACAGCCGGTACATAAGTAGTCTACACCAATTTGATTTGTGTTCTTAATGCTACTTCATGTCTTTTGTGACATCAAGGCTTCTACACCACGAAAAACAAAACCATAAGTGAATGAGGCAATTAGAAAAGATCAATGTGTTTGTCTGCATACAAATCCCGAACAAATACAAATATTTCCATTAAATAGATATAAATTAGTTCAGACAGTTTCGCTCTTACTTTATACTGCTTGTAACGTAACGTAACATGTAAAAAGTGACATGTTGAGCTTAACAATAATTGAAATAAGGCATCAATGTCGTACAAATTGAGATAAAACTATAATTGTTTTGTGCAGTTTCAAGTATGCAATATAATAATTAGACGATTGTAAATTATGCGGCATATTATTAATTTTTGTGTGAAAAAAAATCAATGGTATTTATTTTTCTACAATTATGGGAGTTGCATGCAATTATCATATTTTGCAAACTACATGCTAGAAAGAATCAAAATGTGAAGTTAAAACGTGAATAACCACGTGTGGCTTGCAATTATTTTACGTAATCTTTTCCACGCGAAAGGCTACATTCGCAATTTATTTTCAATTTGTTTAAACACAGTTAAACTATATATACCGTCGTAGAACTTCCGTTGTTCTTCCAACAAGCATGGCCGTTAATATTTGCTTAATTATTGTATGGTGCATTAAATTTACACAATTTCTTTTGTCAAAAATAATGTCCAGTGTTGAAAGATTAAGTAAATATCCATAGTCGCTTCTGAGAGATTGTTAATATTTAAAATTACTTTCTATATTACTCCTGACCTTGATTCCACAGTATTATTATTTCATAGCTAGATATTCCCCGTGTACTAGCATTTAGGAGTGACCTGTCGCTTTTATTAATAGATTTGAAAGGTTACTGGAATAAACCACTTCAGTAAAGGGGTACCCTACCTTTATATAACATATTTTTATAATAAATATTTAAATGACTGCCTCTTCGACAATTAGACGCCGTGGTGCAGTGGTAAGCGTGACGCCTCTAGAATCTAACTTTTGTGAGTTCGAATTCCAGCGGAGATCAATATATATATATATATTACATTTAATTTTTTTGTTTCATTTTATATTTTGGTAACATACATTTAAAATGATAATAATGTTAAAGATGTATTTGAATTGCATTACTTGTATCATTTTGCTATTTTCGCATATAACACAGGTTTTTCAAATTTCTTTATGATTGTGAATTATTCAACATGGTTGACATAGCTCTTGACGATTTAGTCATTCATCTAGCTGATGACACTTATTAGGAGGAAACCGACGCCGCCAGCGAGTGTGAGGATGCTCCATTTGGCGCGTGTGTTTGAAATGTATTGAATGTATTGAAATTGTTTGAATGAAATTAAAAACGAAATTGAAATGATGAAATAAAATGAAATAAAAAAAAACATGAAAAATAAAATAAAACAAATTCAGTCATAAAAAAGTCGTCTTCTATGTAGAGACCGTACCATAGCTCTTCGCATACTTTGATTTTTCAAACAAAAGTGATTTTTACAAGTGCACCGGTTACGATAAAAATGTAAACATTGGACTCTGTCTATGAAACCTTGAAATGAATGAATGACAGTCGATCTTAGTCATAATACTGATTGACAGTGAATGCTAATGACTCCATGTGTTGCAGAAAGGTATTTAGTCTGTAACTGTAATTTCCCATCAACTGAAATCCTCTCAAAACTGGTAAAATAATTACTTATATTTGGACAAAACTCACCGTCTTTGCCGTTCGACAGCTGCAAAAAGGGCAAATATAAAAGATTCAGTGTAAGTAATATTTTACTGGTACTACCAGTTAGTAAGTTCATACTCTAAACAACACGTCAGAGAAATTTGGGCAGTTTTGACCGATTATGACGTTGGCATCATTAGATTACATTTTTTCTTTACACAAAAATTGCCGTTAGGTAACAAAGCGAATACGCCGATAATCCGGAGTTCACCGATTATTGTTCCAGTTCACGCAATGTAATCCAGCAATTGAACTGCATAGCTATTAGCTACTGCTGTTATAGCGAAGTGGTAGAGTGTCTGCCTTAGGTGTGAGAGGTCCTGGGTTCGAGTCCCAGTTAGAGCTTAACTATTTAGATTCTGCTAAAGCATAGTTTTGCTGTTAATAGACTGTTCCAGATGTTCTAAATTTTTAGCACACAGTATCATGGATCTGTATTTAGCAATCCAGATCAAAGTTGAATGTTAAATCAAATGCACCCAATTAGAAAATATTGACTATATTATGTCCCTTTGATGTTTATGCTCTCCATGTTTAAAATGAGTTACATTTCCTTGATCACAAAATTTTCGTTAACATGAAAATATTAAATGCTCATAACTCCGCACTTCTGGTTAAAATATTGTCTATATTTCTGTTTTTGAGAAATATATGGACACTTGTCTTCATTTCAAAGCTTTTTAACTTCAAACCTATGTTTTAAAAAACTTAGGTACTATCTCTATTGTATGGGTTTCGAACCCACAGCCTCTTAATCGCAAAAGTTAAATCACTAGCAAGATTCCTCAACTCTACCAACTAAACTATCAATGCAATGTCAATCTGCTCGGTATTTGAAATATATTTCTAGTTTTAGATAAGTAAAATATCTTTCAAACCCTTATTTAATAAATGGAACAGTCTGGAAAATCCAAATCTTAAAATAAAAGCGACAGGTCACTCCTAATTGCTAATAATACATACAGATGTATTTGTTTGTTCTGGGTTTAACGCCGTTTTAGACAGTATGTCAGTCATGTAACGGCGGGCAGTTAACCTAACCAGTGTTCCTGGATTCTGTACCAGTACAAACCTGTTCTCCGCAAGTAACTGCCAAATTCCCCACATGAATTATAAGAGGTGGAGGACGAATGATTTCAGACACAATGTCTTTTATCAAATCGTCACGGAGAACATACGCCCCGCCCGGGGATCGAACTCGCGTCTCCGCGATCCGTAGACCAACGCTCTCCCTACTGAGCTAAGCGGGCGGGCTACATACAAATATAAGTATAAAAACATAAGTAGACACATTTACATACAGATATAAGTACTAGTATAAACGTGTCTACTTATAATGTTGCCCGTAAATATGAAAGGTTAATCTTAGTCCAAAACAAAGCTCATGTCATGATTTGTTCAATACATAGAATCTTTAAAAATACTCGGGTCCTTATTATTTCATGTTTTTGCAACCCTTGCTGAGTATATAACATTATATTACTTGCATTTCAAAAGCGGCTGAACATATCTTTACGATTGCAGTTATCTTACTTAGATATCTTCAAGTGGAGTCATGGCAAGTAAGTACAAACAAAAAATTCTTGTAGAGTGTGTTTCAAACCGAAACTCGTGTTTAATGCTTGAACAAAGTGCATCAGCCATGTACTAGTTAACGGACATTATGTATTTATTTGTAAAATTTCGTCAGACACATAGGTGAACAAAAGAAAAAATATAACTGTTCCATAAAAACAATTTCGAAAAGTTAAGTACTTATATCCAAATGAACAAACTTTAAAGTGCAATGGTGAAATATCATTTCAAAATTACTATACAAAATCTTTTTACCCGAACAAAAGCGATACATTACTTACAACACCGTTTGAATTCAGCTGCGGGTGTCTCTAAATTGCTTTTTGTATTTTTAGCATGTGTAAATGTTGAGTTCTGCTCAACCCGGGGCTAGAGGGCGTGGGCGGTAGCATGCATTTCCACTACCGTCCATGAACAGGCTCAATCAAACCGAGCCTGCAACATTTTCGTTTTTGTCGTGTTGAGCGACCTGTGAAGTTTCTACTTTTCTCTATTTTATCAATAAGTGATATAAATACTTGCGTTCGAGTATGTATTTATTTAGAATAAATATAGTCCTCTCATCGCTAGAAGTAAATATTGCGATCTCATAATTCAAAGATTCTGTGAGAAACAGACGGCCAGAAAAGTTTTGAAATGTTATATAAAAGCTATCGATGCATGGGGATTTAGTCAATTAAAAATGATACACATCTCTTTGTACGAAGCTTACTCCAAAGATATTTGAGCCGTGCCATGAGAAAACCAACATAGTGGGTTTGCGACCAGCATGGATCCAGACCAGCCTGCACATCCGCGCAGTCTGGTCAGGCTCCATGCTGTTCGCTAACAGTTTCTCCAATTCCAATAGGCTTTAAAAGCGAACAGCATGGAGCCTGACCAGACTGCGCGGATGCGCAGGCTGGTCTGGATCCATGCTGGTCGCAAACCCACTATGTTGGTTTTCCCATGGCACGGCTCATTTTATATTCCCCTGAACGCTGTAACTGTTTTACTATCAATTATTTATAAACATTGTTATGTTAGTTCAAGTACTTTATCATCTTAATGTTATCAGAGCTCAATATCTTTTGTTCATACAGCATGAAGGTTTATTAAGTATTCATATAGTGTTTACGTAACTCCAGAATGTTCAAAAGTTTAAACTGCGACTGGTATTGCACATTTTGTTACCTGTCATGAACAGACTTAACCAAGTCGAGTCTGCTGACATTTTGCTTGGTTGCTCCAAGGGGATCAAGCTGTTTCAATAATCTGTATAAAAGAATTTACTGACCCAGTATCCAAATTATCATCAAGGTCCACGTTTATATTTTTTGTCAACTCTTTACAGATTGCGTCTACATTATAATTATCCATTAATGCTAAAAGAATATCGCTCTTTACTTCTTTTGAGTCTTTTTAGCTGACCTTTAAAGGCAGTTTATAAAGAAAGAAAACATAACTTACTAACCTGAGATAACATAAAAATACACAATGAGCAGAATATCTCCTATGATGAAAACAAACGTTATAAGATTCCCCGGGGTGCAAGATGGAGTTTTCCAGCACCGGTGAAATCACCAGAAATCCCAGTCTGATATGAAATAATAGCGTGTAAATAGTGTAAAATGTCGATGTTGAATGAGAAAATGACAAACAAAATTTTTGACTTGAATGCAGTTCCATTTATCTTATACCCTATACATTACCACCAATGTCGCGAACTGCTGTTTCTGCCACAACCATTTATGGCCGACGATAAAAAGTAGCAAGGAAACATTATCAGTTATAATAAATATATGTCATTCAAATTTTAAGAAAGCCAGTTAATGGTGAAATATTGTGTTACGATAAGAATCAAGAGTGCTTATCTTACACGTCTCATAACGTCCCGAAACAATGTCACCCCACATGGCTAGGTCGATCTAGATTTAATAATAACATTTTGCTGAGTCTTGTATAAGCCATGTGTCATGCTGGTAAAGTAAATTATTCAATATTGGCAGATTGGCCTAGCTCTGACCACAATGATTTACATATCAGATGATCTACCAAGTCCCTTTTTAAACTCTGACCTCCGTATAGCCAGGCCTGACTTTGAAACATACAGTGCATATAATTGTGCACAGAAGGATTTTTCAATATCACTTTAGATGATTGTACGCATTAATATCAATACAAGTAAATACTATCCACTCTTTCAGTGTTGGATAGAAAAAAAAACGGACGTATGTGTGAAAGCCATTTGTAACAGTCACTGTTGTAGTCTGCTAATGTTATCTGGTTCACGTTTTTGTAGGTGGGGATGGTATTATTTTCTTTTTACAGCGTGTAATATAGCAGTTTGCCGTCCTGTAAAATAAACATTCCCGGTAGGATAGAGGTTTCACCCCAGTTATATCAATTCAGTCCCAACACTCAAATTCTGAGTGTTGCTTCGTCTGTAGAAACGTGGTCTGGAATTACAATATAGTATGAATTTTGATGATTCATATTTGATTATATTTGAATGTAAAAACTGTACCTACGGCAGCTGGCAAAACAAAGTGTAATATTATGTTTGCAGAACAGAAGTAGAAATAATACATTTCAGTAGGACATGTAAGTTCTGGTAATACTCAGTGCTTGAATGATAGCAATTAACTTATAACTTAATATCGTGTATGAATTGTAAAAATGTTTGTTTCTAGACTTACGACGAATCGACAACAAAATATATGGCTATGTTTGGTATGGCATGTATAAATATAACAGTATTCTTTTTTTACACTGGACAAAATATTTACAAAATTTACAAACTGCGCCCACTCGCAAGAACAGGAAACAACTTCCAGAACTGAAATCCTGAATGTGGCGTTCTGTTATCAATAAATTAATCAAACGACTAATTGCAAAACAAGCAAAATATATATGACCTTTTGATCTGTTACGACGTTTCATCTGTTGTGAGTAATTGATCTTGAGCCCAGTGGAAAACATTAATTTGCAGCGCATAACTCATAAGCAGCAATTTCCACTTACCAATAACAGCACTTGTCCCTATTCAGAAGACAGACGTAGACAGCAATGTGTGTTATCAATAATAACGTGAATATTGAACATGCGTTGTTATTTTAGAGGATCATTATTATGCGATCGTTGGCTTTGAAACGATACTTCTATCAATTGCTGGCTTGGAAACCCTTCTTCTATCAACACACATGCAATTTGCAAAATAAACTTCCACTGCTTAAACTGATATTGCTTGATATTCCTATTTGATTAATTTCAATGTTAGTTATTGGGAAGGAATGCACCAAAAAATAAGGTTTGGAGCACTATGTCTGTTTAGATTTGGATTTTGTTGTAGATATATGTTCTGGTTTCTTTCGCAGTGAAAATGTTGCACCGTTAGACTTGTTTATTTTACATAAAACATAAAATGTATCATAATTGTTAAGTGATCATCACTTTGGCATTTATAAATATGACTTAATATGTATAGTCCATGCGCATGTATATTTGGTTTGGCTTTCTTCTTCGACTTAAACTAATACATTAAATACAATAATATTAAATATTTAGATACAGTTACGCTATAATTGTTAAGTCAGTATATGAACTACTGTTTCACACTTAAGTTCGGCTTTTGTAATATTATTCATGCAACCGGTCTATTACACATTCATAAGTTGTTACAGTTACTAATATTCCAAGCTTAACATTCGTTATTTAGACAACTGGTTCTTGAAATGTAGGCGATTATTGACTAAGTGCAAAGTAGAAGTGCTTAAAACATTAGAAATGTTTTCTGTTTTCAACTAAATTTAAAAGCATCTTAATACTTATAAATACGTAGAACCCTCTGCCGCCTTAAATGCACATATTTGAATAGCGTATTCCCTTACGTATCTGTAGTAACAATTTTCAATATATACTGCTGTTATACAGCGAATAAAAGGCGGGAGTGCAAAAACAATATGACCGAGCTAAGAGTAGACGCCATTGTATGAACAGTAACGATCGGCAATGTTCCAAACAAATTTGACTCCCGTCTAAAGGCAAGACAATAATCATAATTGATAACCATATGAAGATTTAAACAATTTGTGTCAGTCATGTGCATGCTGTTTTTGATATCTAGGGAAATTGCTGGAATAGTTTGCATGGAATACAGGTCATGTGAATGAACTTAGAACAGTATAAGGTCATTGTTATTCCTTGTGATTACAACAACTACAACAAGAGCAATACATATTTTTACATCAATACAGATCTTACAAAAATGAAGCCTACTCCTAAAAGTTATCTCATTCAAAATGCAATGCGTAAATGATTAAAGCATTGTTACGAACAGCCGCAAATGATACAGTCTGACTCGACCCATTTGCTTTAATCGTTTCTGGATGGCTTTTGTCTGACACATAAATGATCAATTTGTCTGCCTTTTGTTCTGGAACAATCTACAGGACAACATAATCAAGGATGAAGCACCATTGGCCGCTATGACGTTTCTATATATACTGTATCAGACAGAAACCAAACGAGTATGAATGTTTTGTATGAATATCATATACTCTGCATACATGAATAGGTATTGATTTTTAGGCTGGCGAATTTATTCGCCAGACTATTATAACCATAAATCGAAATTCTGCAAAGTTCAACAAAAGTTCAAAGGTGCTGAGACTGACAACACAAAACCATTTCATGCGCAATTCAAATAGTTCGCCACGTTTATCAGTTTTGCCACAGAGTTGTATAAAGATTGTTAAACTTACCTGTTTCAGTAAATCTATTTGCTTTAACATGTTATATTAATGTTTTATTTTTCTAACGGTAAATACTAGAAAGATAATATTAGAATATATTACATAATGATGGTAAATTAATTCGCCCCTATGAATGAAATGTCTGTATGAATGGAACTTTTTCATAACTCAAAACTGTTGACCGTTTCGTTATGGATTATGACCCGGTCTGTAAATAGCTAATTAAACAAACGCTGGTTCCAAGAAACAATTGTCGATTTGAGTTACACTGCACATTATTCGACGACCTGACATAACATGGAAAATGAGAAATATGAAATATCAATTAAAATGAACTTATAGTGATACGAGTTATGTCAGGTCTTATATTTACGGCTAAAGTTGTAAGAATCTATTCTTTCAGATCATTTGCTATAGGTACTAAGGGACGTAATCGCTGCGTGGAATTGCCACAGTAACGTGAGAAGAAACAAATGACCACTTTCTACGAGTTGTATATCTAAAGAGTGACCATGCTATATTCTTTTTTTCTTTCTTTCTTTCTTTCTTTTTTGCTATTTCTATATTAAATTCATTTTAGAAACATTCTGGCGAATGCTGAAAGATATATTGCAAAAAAATGCCTTGTCACCATTTTGTTTAAAGGGCGTAGATGTAAGCGATTTTTGTTTAAACACACGTTTTCAGCTGTATTTCAGGTTATTTTAAGATAGTGGACCCGTAATGGTAATGTTTAACAAATGCATTAATTGATACAGTCCTGAAGTTAACACTGTTTCGCACTGTGTTGCATCTTTAAACGACTTTTACTGTGTCGTTGTTGTTTGATTGTTTTTTTATTTGTAAATCTTGTATAAATTATGTTTTTTCCTCCAGCTGAAACAGAGACAAGTTTCAGAGTGATAGGCTTTGCGCAAAACGATCGCAGAGAAGTCATTTTACCTCATATTTTTCTAAATGAAACCTCATAGTATTGCGTAACAATTATAAAACACAAAATAAAATTGTCGATAACAATTTTTCTTGGGAGCCTCGAGTAAGAGAATTTAATCGGACAGAAATTAAGCTCCAACTCTTAAGAATTATAGCCTTGCTCTCTACATTCAAAAAGAACCATAGGGCAGAAGTAAGACCTACCTACATTTCTTCCAAACTTTGTAAACTAAAGAACAGATGCAAAATCAAGAACTTATGCAAAATGTAACAATGTATTTTCAAAGATGTCTAAACATTCACCCTTCAGGTTAAATTCAATTTAAACAGCAAGAAATGGCTAATCAAATGAAAAATGTCCGCTTTTGTACGACAAATCAATGATAATAAGTATTGTAAAAAAAACCAGTTTTTCTTACTAGAAAGAAGAAATATAATGAACAAAGATTGGTCCTAGTGGGGCTTGAACCTACGCCTCCCTGAAAAATTAGTTAAAGCAGCCTATGGTAGGAATGGAATACTTTTCAAAAAAAGGAGGTACATTATTACGGGTCCGGCAATTTTCCTAATTATCGTATTAGGGAAGGAACAGGACTAGACCATAATCATTAACAGTCCGGTTTATAGTGGTACTCCCTCATACCGACAAGAAAATCACCCCATCTGATCAGTGTTCATACATTCATAAATGTGTTTATGTATGTGTGTGGGTGGGGAGGGGGTTGCATATCGAAGTATAGATGTTGTGTTTGCTACCTTTATACTTTATCTGATATTATGTCCCTCAATGTTTATTATTGCTTCTTTATAAACATATATAAACGGTTATGCCACGCAAGTTGCCCAATTATAACGTGAACCCAGATTCATGATCGAATCAAAGTACTGAAAGTACAGCAAGGCTGGCTACCACAAAACACTGAATGAAAATTGTGCGGGAAAGATGTTTGCAAAATCTTAGATATTATGGGTTTTCCATATCAAACTAAGGCGAGCATAGAGTATTGTTGTGATGAACCATCTTGATTAACTTGTGCATCAAAGTAAAAGTTCAATCTAGAAACCTAGTTTATCGGACGTTATCCTGTGTGTTCGCTCGAAAATTTATGTTAGTATTCGATAATCCTAGTTTTTCGACCAAGAATGTAATTATTTGATAATTTGATTGCCGAGAACCATTGTTTACGGACGTGAACCTATGTTTACGGCCATGAACTTGGGTTTACGAGCGTGAACCATAGTTTACGAACTTGAACCTAGGTTTACGTTCGAAAAACTTGGTTTCTCGAACAAAACTATGATTTTTGGTCATTATCCTATGTTCACGAGCGTAAACCTATGTTTACGGTCGTAAACCCATGTTCACGGTCGTAAACGTAAGTTCTCGATCGTTAACATATGTTCACGTTCGTAAACTATGGTTTACACTCGTGAACCCTGGTTTACTCCCGTAAACGTACCCGTAATAATGTACCAGTGTTTTGTTGTAGCCAGCCTTTCTGTACTTTCAGTACTTTGATTGAATATAGTTGATACAAAAAAATTGCAAAATCAGCCTTAACAATACTGTAGACAAATTTAAGGCAAAAATGCTATATCATTAAACCTCCTTGTCAATCAACACGGCCATTTGTAGTGCATCGTTGTTCATTCCAGGACGATGAGTTTCAAAGACTCGTCGTTGTGGGCTCATACAAAGTGGTAGGAGCAATTAATTTGAGAAATATTGATGCTTCAATGTTGGTCTGATTCAAAACCAAACACATGGAAAATAATCTCGGTATGCGTTCCTTAATCATTTCAAGTACTCATTTATATAATTCAGTTCAACGGCACCTAAAGAGATGTTTATACAAATAAAATGTTGACATTGCCGCGAAATTGTAGCGCTTGTATTTTATAGAATAAAAACCAATAAATCCTGTCAAGTTTAATTTTTGCCAATGTACTTTTCATTCGTGACGTCTTATATATTGCAATATATTTCATTCGAAGGTCTTTAATAGATTAATATATACTGGAGAGGTAAAGCTTTTTAAACGCAGCTTTAGGACGAATGTGTTTGATTGGGACAGCTGCAGTGTGTTTTACTGAATTTGAATTCAAACCAGAAAAAGCAAATCCATCATCTTGTAATACTACCTAAAATTCAATTCTTCAAAGTATAAAATCATTAAAAATGTTATTTTTTCTCGCAATACGTTTATCACTTCACTAACCTCTAAATGTTCCCTTAATAACTATGGCTTTCATTGGACTGGTTTATAGCGCTTTTGCAAATACAAATTAAATGCCTAAACTTGAGTAGTAGAAGCTTGTACATATGTTCACATACTCATTGATCAAAATGCGTCATATTTAGTACTTATGTCAAAGACAACGTCTGTTTGGACACTGCTATAAACATATCGTAATGTGTAATAAAACAATAAAAGTTAGAAAATTTACGTTGTTCGATCTTGCACTAATGATAGGGTCCGTAAATAGCTGCGCTTCAAACTAACTTAAGGAAAGTCGGCTAGATTTCAGTTATCTCGAACGAAGTAATATAACTCTTTGGAATGCAACAATACAAGTTAGCATATGTTAGGTTAGACAGATAAAATATACAAGAATATATAGAGGGCACGTTAATGATTATCATGCAGGTGTTAGAAATGCAAAAATAATCGTACAACCTCATTCTTTTCCAAGCAGTTGTGAAGAAAAATAACGTTTTTTTTTCAACTTGAAAGATATTAATAAATAGGCGTGGAATGTACTATAAGCCAAACACAAGCCATTAATTGCAAAACTCTGATAAATGTCATTGATAATTCTGCGTTTTCTCAATAAATTTCTACTTATCCTTTTAAACCAATTATAGATAAAGTTTAGGAAATTATTTGTAAATGCTTTTATATAGCACTGAAGCACTGTTTTTATCATTTTGTACGAGCCTTAGATCTTTTCGCTAGTAGTGTAGATAGTTTTGACGTAATTTGTAAGAGGTAACTGGTACTAACCGAATTTACCGAAGAATTCCTTTCCAAGGTGCGTGAGTACACTCGGATAGCCAATCTGTCTTTGCAATCCGATTCAAACTTTAAAGTGGAAAGGAAACAAATGGCTTTGTTTTCGTGTCCGTTTTATACGACTTCAAGGGGTTTCCTTGCTGGTATTGTCAAAAAGGACATAGATATTTACAAAGCAATTGATTACGTAATTGGATTAACAAGCAGTATTACTTAACTTGGGTGCGACTGAAATTATATCTTCGTTTAATGTATAAGCATTTTTCTATCTCATTCTGAACGCAAAATAATTTCTTATGACAATATTTCATTGCTGTCAAATTGCGGGAGATTTGAGTTTCTTTTCTCTTTTAATGGAATTTCCATTAACTGCAATTTCTGAAATATATATAGACATGCTGGAATGAAGAATGAACAAAAGACCTCATATTAATTCTGTCTTCAATTAGTAGATATAAAATGTCTCATCACCATTCTTAATAATGTTTTACAAGGAGAAAATGAGAGCTTACTTTGTACAATCCGACCTAAAATATGTCTTTATATACTATAAACAAACGATATCATATAACTTGTCGATAGGAACTTCCAGTTGTATGACGAACTTTATTTGTGATTTATGGTTACACAATCTAATAAGAAAATGTTTCTGTTTTCATAAATGAACGGCCGTGCCGAGGTGTCACAACCCAGAAAAAATGTATTTGTGCAGGTTTCATTCACAGTATTATATTTCAAGCATAAAAATGTTTTGGAAATGTTTCAATTATCTGTTTCTTATATGACCATTTGTTTTCCATATGTTTCAAATGTTATACTACTTACAACTGAATGACGTGTGAAGATAAAACGGTAATCCTTAAATGTTCTCGTGGTATTCAAATGATGTTATTATGACAACAGTAAATTTCCTAGATGTTATATGAAAAACTTTCACCCGAAGAAATATAAATATAGACCGAAGCACCAAATATTCATCCTTGGAAATATGACTGACGCTTTAGGTCTGTATTCAGAATTCGAGGAGAAAACATTTTATATATTACCCTCTCAGGATTGATATGTTTTTTGTTACACAGAAAAATATAATCATAATGTTATTGTCAATGAAGAGCAGAATGTTAACAACAGTAAAATTAAAAAATATCACAGGTTCCTGTACACTTTACACAGTGCACTTTGTTCGCGTATGTCATTGGACGATAGCTTTAAAACAAAGTAAACTTTGATCGATGCAGTAATGGTACACTTTCTCTGTATTATGTTGGTGTATCATGGGCATTCAATACAACAGTAACGTCAAACGTTAAGTCAATATATGTTACAAAACAATAAATTATTTTTTTAGGAAATGGGAAACAAACAGCTAAACGAAAAAAGGGTAGACTATTTGAAATGGATAATTGGTAGGAAAATTCGATCTTTGTGACAGTAACAACACAGTACTGGGACAAAATAATGTTGATGAATATTTGATAGAAAATTCCATTACAACATCAAGATAAAGTATACGGCGTTGTTTAAATGTTTTGTGAAAGTGGGTTGCCTCTTTAAGCAAATAAAAATATCCCAGAGAGAAACGTACATAATGTATACAAATTCAAAACTAAATTTTATTAAATTACATGTTCGTATCTTATTAATGTTATCTAAATCACACATAATGCAACATACGTTAAAGTCATTAATTTGTTACATATGTCGTAGAGTCTATACAAAAGGTTTCCTCAATTAAATGTTTCTAGAGCCTTCTGATTCTCCTTATCATTCCCTCGCCTATGTGGGTTCGAGCTTCCCTCAGGGCGTTGAATTCTTCATGGTAGGAAGCCATCCAGCTGGCTTACGAAAGGTCAGTAGTTCTACCAAGGTGCCGGTCCGTGATTCAATGATACATGAAGGTTCACCTAAAATATTTTTTTCTCCATCAAAAGCTGGATGGCAAGCAAAAACAAAATCACTATATTTTTACGTTTGACTAATGCTTGATTATAAATAAGGTGCTTTTAACAGCTGTGTAAATAAACGTGTGTATAGATGCAAGCTACACATAGGAATGTCCTTAAAATAACATTGTAAATTAAAACGAAATTTTATTGACATGTTTAATATACATATTCATTAATTAGATGTATGTATATGCACGTTACAAAAGTCAAATAATATGGCAGATACAGTCTTCCCTGCAGCATCTGTGAAATAAATTCTTCAGACTTCTCTTCAAGCTATTCAATAATTTGCAAACGGTAGTATCAGTCAAAGGAATGCAATAAACACTCCTTGATTTTTATTCTTGGTCAGTTTCTTAATCTTTTAACAGTAAAAACTGGAATTTATTTTACGTTCAACCAGAAAAAAACGCATATTTTATATTATTGTACGGAAATGATAATGAGCATGCAATTTTGAATATAAAACATAATATAAATTGAATGTTTTGAAAATGGGAATATATTTCCATTGTGATAAACAGTGCTGAAGTTGGTCTTTTTCTTTTTTCTATACTGTTCTTACATGGTGTTCTTTTCCAGATACCATGAAAGAAACCCTAAAAGTAATTTACGGCCTGTCATCTGTGAAGTACAAAGACGTCCGTTGTGAAACTAAACGAATGGAAATTCGGCTATTAACGTTGACATTTCAAAATAAAAATGGTAAATTTTGTAAAAAATAAAAGAAATGAAACGTAGTACCAATCAGAATGATCATACTCAAGATTAAATCGTTCATTGTCTTACATAGAACGCCTTTGAACGTGTTAATCATGAAAATGGCGCTATATAAATCTGACATGATATAAAATGTTTTTGATATAGAAATATCGTTGTAACAAAACCAAGATTGGTGGTCTTGTATGTTTCGTTCAATATTCGAAAGCAGCACAGTGTTTCTTCTAAAACTGATTTCTAAACTAAAATTTAGCACAATTGGTAAATATAATAGACGACTAATTATTCACGGTTGATTGTTTGAACCTAGGTCACTGAGTCGATTTGCCAATATCTAATATTTAGTTGATTAATGTATTCCTCTGGGTTCATAAACAATAAGAATAAATTGATAATACATTCATACAAACCAAAAGGTCAAATGATTTCATCTCTTTTGTGTTTGGAGTGTATATTACAAAAATGGGTTAATTGTGGAATCATTTCAATTTAACATTGGTCTGTAGTCTTAAAGTTTATACAAAGTTTGTAATAGTTTAAAACATCTTTGTTATTAACATAAAATACACGCGCAAATTTTTTAAATGGTTTACATTACACTTCAAAAAACTGCAATGACTTAAGGATTTTCAATGGTATTTATTACGTCACACTGCAATTGTGTTAATCAGTTTGCTATGATACAGCTGATACATCCAGACCTCAAGCTTAAAAGCACGGCCAATTTTTGAGGTCAAAAGTCAGTACTGTTTTTCACTGTTTGGTCCATAACACTGTCATTCTTGAAGGGATTTTATTATATACATCTCAAGCTTAAAGGTCAATGCCAATATTTGAAGTCAAATGTTAGTACTGTTTGTTCCTGTTCGGTCAATAACAATGTCATCCTTGAAGGTGTTTCATATTGCATGGCAACCGTTTCATTTTTGTTGCGGGCCTTATTTGCGATGCACGGCTGTATGTCTGTTTGGGGTGCTTTGTGCTTCCAGGAAATCTATCCTTACCTTTTGCTTTTGATATTTACATTCTAATTTGAGATTTAACATATGATTTGTATGATTTCAGGGTATATTTTAAGATTAAGAGGATGGGCGAGTTACATTGAGTTTAATTAATCAGGTGATATCGGTAGCAAAACTATTCCATGCCGATAGGAAAAAAGCTGTTGAAATGACACGACAATTATCTAAAGTGAATCTCTCAGTCAGTATCTAATAACTATATACATTATATTTCATTGTCATCAGTCAAACTGACAAAGAAATTGCCAGAATATCCATTGCATGCTGGCTGAGTAATCAAACGAGTGGGTGTCGGACGTGGTATCCAACTATGCCAGTTGCGGAGTCATGGAGGGGCACAAGACATAAAAGTATTCTGCACGCTTAACTCGTAAATCATGTAATAAGTGTAACTAATGTACAAAATTTGAAATATAACAGCATGATAAAAGCTCTTTTCGCTTCCTTCTAGAATAATCATTCAGTATAACTAATAACATAGGGGCGATATTCAGCTAAATCATACAAAGATGTTATGCTCTCTCTATTTTCAAATGAAAATAACATCAATTAGCAATAACAAAACAAAGCAAAACAAATCTATTCGAGTAGCAAAATGATTATTCATGTGGGTAATATTCCTGTGCAACTTAAAACTGAAAACATGCAATTTTAGGTTCGCTTTGCATGCATGTGTTCATTATTCATTATTATTATAATATCCCGACCTCAAAGGTCAAGGTCACATTCGGATGTCAAATGTCAAAGGCCAAGGTCAAAACATGAAGGTCAAAGGTAAACATTGATTTTTTCCTGTCCACTCTGTAAGATATTCTAGAATAAGCCCATGTGCCATTTGGACCCAATTAAGAAATATTGGTGTATTTCCTTCAGAATAACTGCCTTTAATATGATGATTTCTTACATTTTTAACTTATACCGGTATTTTTCCTCAATCTTAAAGATGAAATGTTTTCAAAATTGAAATTAAATACTGTTTATATTTAAAGATGTTAGGACCAATCGATAACTAGTTTTTTGTATGTAAAGTTTAATCAAATCTTTGTGTTATAACATATTGTATATATCGTATATAATATAATATTGTTTATACATCATTGACAAATATCAGATCATTATGCTGTTCTGCAAGAAAATTAATTGCTATTCAGTAGCGGACTTTGTATTGCATGGCAATACTTTATTTACTTGTTTAAAATAGATCTAGGTCTTCGAATTGCTTCTAGCGGTTGCGAGTTCAGGTCATTCTCGTATCTGCTTGTGAGAAGCCTGAAGAATTGTATAAGTCAATAGACATACCGATTTTTCAGCCTCTACCTAATAAAACGCTATATACGCAGTGCAGTTACATATGAGCTGTATGAAAATCATATTTGTTACAATACTGAATTTACTTCAAACTAGTGTATACGTATGTGCGTATCATGAACGCTATTGAGTAGTGGACGAAACAAAATATCATACATATTTGATTGTCGATTACATTTTGATACCAATCTTGATACACAACAATCATATAAAACATGTTTGATAGTATATCAAACACTGTTTACATAACAACCAGCTGTGTCGTTATATAACGATTATCACTCATGCAATATTAAATAAACGCTGATAAGGTAACAGCTTGCACTCGTCTGTTTAATCTGTTAAATTAACAACTGTAATTGATATTCACTATGATTAACATAAAACCTACAGCCTAACAGAATTTTTAGTCAAACATTAGAAAATCAGTTTTTGATTTACACATGAATTAACAAAAATATTGATGATGGATATAATCTAAGCTTTAAACTGTCCCTTCTTTGAGAACAGATGTTTCACTGTTTAATTTGACCAAATAAATAGATCGGTTCTTTAACATGTATAAGAAAACTTCTAATACAGCCCTTTGCCAATATGATTGCAAGACAATTCTGATGCTAAAGATTGTGCGATATATTTCATTAAAAAAAAACAAAAAAAGAAAAAAACATTAACTATCGCGATTTCCCTTTTTCAATAAAACTGAATCAACATTTACCCCACCCGCCGGGCGGGATACATATTTAGATTTTTACATAACTGCAGTAACTGAAGAAATATTACAGTCTCAGAAAAATACCAAACGTTATAGTAACATACCAAGGCTGAATTGGATTCCCTGCGAAATCTTTCACAAGATAAAGATATTATTATAAAAAAGGCAGATAAATCAAATACTGTCGTAATTATGAACACAGAAGACTACCGAAATGAGGTGTTGAGACAATTAAATAACGACACATATTACGAGAAATGCACGGATGATCCTACAGATGCAGTACAGCGTAATATTTCCGACTGTTTGGAGGACTTGGAAAAGACAAATAGCCATATTCATAATGAATTCGATACATTTCCAGTGGACATTCGTACCCCTTGTTTCTATGTCCTGCCAAAAATTCATAAAAGTCCAGACATCAATTTACCTATACAGTACCCTGGCAGACCTATCGTCTCAGCGTGTAATTCGCCAACTGAAAACATTTCTAAGTATATGGACTTTGTACTTAAACCGCATATGATTAACTTGCCGTCATACGTGAAAGACACTACTGACTTTATTAATAAAGTGAAAAATATGAAAATTAAAAGTAAAAACACATATCTGGTAACACTAGATGTATCATCTCTTTATACTAACATTCCACATAATGACGGAATTGACGCCTGCAAGTATTTTCTACAACAGGACAACCATAACAGCAAATTATCGACAGAAGAAATTTCCCATTTGCTGAAACTTGTACTCGAAAATAACTACTTTAAATTTGGCGACAATTATTACCTCCAAAGGATGGGCACGGCCATGGGTAGTTCTATGGCACCAACTTATGCTTCCCTGTTCATGGGCAAGTTTGAACATGACTTCTTCCAAACTCGGGACATCAAACCAACACTGTGGTTAAGGTTTCTTGATGATGTGTTTATGATATGGGATCATTCGCTTGACGAGCTGCATTCATTCATCAATGAAATAAATAGTTTCCACCCGAATATTAAGTTTACTCACACCATATCGAATAAATTCGTTTCCTTCTTGGATGTTCAAGTATCGAAAAGCGATTCGCTTCAAATTGAAACAGATATTTATGTGAAAGAAACAAGCAACCATCAGTATCTCGACTACACTTCATGTCATCCGAAAATGTGCAAGGACGGAATTCCTTACAGCCAGGCCAAACGTTATAGGAGAATTATATCGGACGACGATTCATTTAATTCGTCACTTCATGAATTACGTGACTTCTTTTTAGACAGAAATTATCCTAAATCTGTGATAGATGCAGCTTTTGAAAAAGTATCACATATGACACAAAGTGACGCACTAAATTCCTCAACCAGAGACAAGAAAAATGTACTCCCATTTACAGTGGTATATAATCCGTCGTTACCAAATATTGGCCGTTCAATTAATAAATACTGGGATCTTTTGAAGTTATCAAATAACAAAGGTGTTAATTTTGTGCATAATACGTACAAACTTACTGTAGCGTGTAATCGGCCTAAGAATCTGCAAGACTTTTTGATAAGCTCAGAGTTTACGACTAACAGTACGAACATTTGCGCATCTGAAAGTTGTAAAAGAAACCGTTGTTCACATTGCCCGCGTATTAATACTGGGACATCATTTACGAGTCACGTTACAAAGGAGACATTCAATTTACGTCACAACATGAACTGTCAAACTAAAAACGTAGTGTACTTAATAACATGCAAAAAGTGCAACTTGCAGTATGTTGGACAAACTATGCAACCTGTCTCCAAACGTATGAACAGCCACAAATTTGATATATGTAATTTCATTGACTCTGCATTCTCTTCCAATGTTGCTACACACTTTAATGCAAATAATCATTGTATGAATGACTTCTCATTTATGCCGATTGATATTGTGAAAAATAATATTGACCGTCTCTGTAAAGAAACTTTCTGGATCCATAAACTAAAAACAAAAAGTCCGGAAGGATTAAATTCAAAACTGCTATTTACAATAGATTAAATTCATGAATATTATGCATGTGCAGTTGTGCATTTACACACATATTCTGGGTACTATTCCGTTTTTTCCTATCGCCGCTTTTTTATGTAATCTTACTATAGGAAATTTTTGGTATTTTCATATCCGAGATAGTACCTTGTACTAATTATATGTATATATTTATATGTATTTGCATTTTGATATTTTGATTAACGTTTTCCCGCCATTTGACGTTACGTTATCAGTTTTACGTCACGTCCGTTGTTTATATTTGTATGTGTATTATCCTGATGAAGGCGTTAGCCGAAACGTTGACGAGATAAAAAAAAACTATACATAATACGTGTTGTTGTTGAAATACCTATCGCATATATTTCATTACAAATGTATGATTACACTAAATTGCACAATGATGAGATCGGCGGTACACGTACAATCCCTTTTGGAATGTTCTCGTTTATGTAAAATTTAACATTTTAAAACAAATGGTGCATTTTATGCTTATTTTTGTATAAAATACTTAAACACACATTTTTTTTGCTATCTTACAAAGTCTTTAAAAGATATATCTTGCGATGCACATTCAACGTGTGCGGTGCACGTTCAACGTGTGCCATAATTAATAGAAGTTCAAAGCTAAGATATTTGTACTTACGCATTAAATGCATTTATCTTAATTTAACAGATAGATTAAATGAAAAGTGCTATGTATTTCCTTCATGGCAGAATGTTTCAGCTGTAATACTTGCATTTTTTAAATGTATCAATGATTAATATCATATGCATTCAGTACTTTTGTAACAGCAGAATTTGCGTTGTTACCTGATACCTTTCCTGTGCATAATAAATGATAGATTTAGTTTAACTGTATTATTTTTACGTATGCACCATACAGCCATGCTTCGTCTACAACGAAAAGAAGCTGTAACGACGGGTTGCTGAAACTCCAACAACAGCTACATTTTTAATATATAAAAATACAGAAAAGGGGTGTTAGTAAGATGATTTGCTTTATTTCGAAAGCCCAAACTGTCCAATTGGTCATGCACGCAATGATATAAATTAAATGATTATCTATTGCTAAAAGAATCAGATTTTCACAGCATAAGTAAGTTTAAAATTTGTCCTTTTAACATGTATAGTGACCACGCCCCAATAAATTTTGTTTTACGGGCAAAGAAACCACAACTCGAGACAAGATCTAAAATTACTGGCACGAATATATCTCATTCGTTTTATAAATGGGACGATGAACGTAAAGAACTTTTTAGGCGCGGCCTTATAGGTAAATCATCTGTCTTTAATACCGTTATCGTGGACAGTAACAACAACGATGAACAGGTGTGCATCGACCGTTTAGTAAAGGATTTTTCAAATATTATATGCGAAGTCGCCACTCCACTTTTCAAGCGTGAATACAGAAGTAATGAAACTTCTAATCTGAAAACGTGTAAATCTAACGCGTGGTATGATGAAGAATGCGCCATGCTAAAAAACATGTTTAAAAATGCGTTAAAGCAGTATAATAGTTGTTTGTCCGAATAAAATAGAATACAAGTATGTAACCAGCGTAAGCATTATAAGTATACTGTGCGCAAGAAAAGCGTGCCTACAAATTAAGGAAAAGTAGGGAACTAACTGAACTAAGAAAAAGTAAACCGCGTGATTTTTGGAAACATTTTAAAGCTAAAAGCCAAAAAGACGATACAAATATATCAGTTCAAGCGTTTAAAACATATTTTTCTGATTTATTTAGTAATTTTCCGACTACTGTCATAAATGAAGTTGAGGAATTCAGTAACAATGATATTAACATAAACGACCCCGCTTTCGTGGAACTTAATTTGCCTATTACACAAACCGAGGTAGTTGCAGCTATTAAGCGGCTTAAGCGTAACAAGTCTCCGTGCCCCAATGATAACCTCCTGAATGAATACTTGATCGAATCTGTTGATATACTGGGAGGGCATATTACGGATCTTTTTAATAAAATTTTAGATGCTGGGTATTTCCCGGATGTATGGGCTGAGGGGTTTATTATACCTATCCACAAGAAAGGGGATAAAAACAACGCGAATAACTACAGGGGTATTACACTGTTGAGTAACCTGGGAAAATTGTTCACAGGAATTTTAACAAAACGAGTTGAAAAATGGTTTGAAAAATACATTATATTGTCGGATTCCCAGTTTGGCTTTCGTAAAGGTTGCAGCACAGTCGACGCTATTTTTGCGTTACATAATCTAATCGAGCATACACTTTCACAAGGTTTCCGTTTACCATGCGTGTTCGTAGATCTACAAAAGGCATTCGATTCTGTCTATCGACAAGCGCTTTGATTTAAATTATATCATTTAGGACTAGATGGAAAAGTGTTGAAAATGTTAAAAGCAATGTATTCTACAGTCAAATCGTGTGTAAAGCACTGCGATTTATATTCTGATTTTTTCAATATATCGATTGGCTTAAGGCAAGGTCTAAATAATTCGCCGGTGTTGTTTGCCCTATTCCTGGAAGATCTTGAACTGTTTTTACAGGGCACCAATACATCAGGTTTATCTCTATATGACATGTGCGCTATTATACTTTTATTCGCCGATGACATGGTTATTTTTGGTAATTCGGTAGAAGATTTACAGACAAGTTTGAATAAGTTATATGAGTATTGTCAGTACTGGGGACTTCATGTTAATACAAGTAAAACTAAAATTGTAGTATTTCGTAGAAGGGGCCCGGTCAAACAAAATGAAATATGGCATTACAATAATGAGCCACTCGAAATAGTGAACGATTTCAATTACTTAGGCGTAGTGTTCAATTATACGGGATCTTTTAATCTTAACAACCAGTATGTTGTCGGTAAAGCGCTAAAAGCCTTAAATATTCTTTTAAGAAATATCAACAAATATGACCTTAACCCGTCAATATCACTACAATTATTTGACTCCTTTTTAGGATCCATTCTAAATTACGCATGTCCGGTCTGGGGTTTTACTAAATCAAAGGAGATAAAACGAGTACACCTAAAATTCTGCAAAGCCATATTAGGTGTTAAGCTAAGTACAAGTAATGCTGCTGTATACAGGGAATTAGGGATGTACCCGTTATTCATAACTAGATATATACAAATAATAAAGTACCGGTTCAAACTGATCACCACCAATAATATCATATTGAAAAGTATATATCTGAATGCCTGTAGTAAATGTGATAACGGTGTTAATAACTGGGCCAGTAAGGTAAAAAAAGTTTTTGCATAATCAAGGATTTGCTGAAGTATGGAATTTCCCCCAAAGTGTTGAAATAAATTTATTTTTACCGATATTCAAGCAAAGATTAATAGATTGTTACTTGCAGCAGTGGCGTACTGACATAAGAAACAATAGCGTGTTAACACATTTATATTTTTATATTAAAGAAGATTTCTGCTTTGAAAAATACCTCAAACTATTTCAAAGTAAAACTTTCAGGTCTGCTTTGACGCGACTTCGTGCATCTGCTCACAGGCTCCGTATTGAGTCTGGGAGGTATGGTAGAAACCGTCTAGAACGTCATGAAAGAATATGTCAGTTTTGTGATGTAAACGATGTCGAAAACGAGTACCACTTCATTTTAAAGTGCAAAGCTTATGAGCAATTAAGAAGTCAGCTTATTAAACGTTATTATTATACCCGCCCTAGCATGTTCAAGTTTACGCTATTGTTACAGTCCAAAAACAAGTCCATGTTACTTCATTTATGTAAATTTATTGTAAAAGCAAATAATAGTCGAAATGAACTATCTACTCACCTGTAGATTACCAGTTAGCAAATAGAGTAAATGTATCTTAAGAGAACTTTTATATTTCCTGTACGATTAAGCATCTCACAGAGTTTAAATTGGAAAACACATCTCACTCTCGCTTTAATTCTGTTCATTTTCCACTTTGTATGTTGAATTAAGGATTAAGTTAATAACTTCTAAATACTTCTTCTTTTTCAGCTCAGCACATTTGTATTGCTTTGATGGAATTATGTCTCTATTTTGTATTGCAAAAGTTTTCCATATGTGTTGTCATAATATTAGCCAATTTCATTTTATGCGTGACCTCTAAAATTGTATTATGTAAATCATGTTTAACAATGTACCTGTAGTGTACTCGTTGAATAAACTTTCTGTTCTGTTCTGTTCTATAAATTAGTTAATATAATTATTTTAAATTATAAATGGAATGGTAATAAGCTAGCAAACATGTATTATGATCTACTCTGAACGAGAACATATTCTCAATATCAATTTACAAAGCTGGCACGTGGCTTATTATTACGTTATTGACAGTTTACAGGTAAAATTGTTTTTAATATTAACATAGATATACCACGGTGATCCCAGCGTTCATTGTTATTACAACTGTTGCCATCAAGTTTTGTAAAAAGCTGACACTATATAAATATTATATTAGTTTTGCTCAAAAGTACATCTCCTATCAATATAAGCATTTTATCCACATAAACATACAAACAGTCTTATGTCTGAATGCGTTGATTTTTGGTATCGGTTTGGTGGGATTTAAAAAAATCGCATTAGGTTTACGGTAATATTGTCTTCAAAATGAAGGTAACTTTTAACTAATTTAAACACTATTTGATGAAAGGATGTGCAAACGTAGTAGTAGTACTACGTTTTTCTTTATACATTATACATGTCCGAGACACAATGAAAATGCTATAGATCATAAGAGGCAAGAGCCATGTTATAGAATAGATTTTTTTTTAAATCACTTCCCGCGTATTTGCATTTTAAGTATGTTTTTGTCTAAATAAATAATTATTAATTATCGTTAAGCCGTTCAAGGAGGAAGCCCCAAAGTTTTACATGTATGTTTTATTTTGTCAGTTTAATCATTTACAAATATACAGTATAGATAATTGCTTTCCTGTTTGAGTAGGCTGCTATCTTGGAACGTTAGTTTTCATGCAGGAATTCTATCCTTGATTTTATTGATGTTCCGATGTATAAATTAAATGATCGTAACAAAGTCGTTGTTTACATTACCACTGGTTGTGAAGATGTGAAGATGATTTGTCATTTCTTGCAAAATCGAGATGATTAGTTATCAGCATGATTTCATGATTATCATTAAGCATATTACATTTAACAATATTAGTATACCATTTCCTTATATACTTGTTCTATATGAACTTGATGCACCCCATGTTTGTTATCGTATAACTACAAAACTTCTGTGTACGTCTTTAAAACAGCATTGCTTCAGAAATGATTAAATATATAATCAGTCCTTACATAAAAAAAGATTGCAATTTGTTACCAGTTTCTGAAGATTTCAATTTCGTTTGCAACAACAACAAATATTTTGACTCTTTTTATGCCCCGGCATCTACTGATGCGGGAGGCATATAGTGATTGTCCTGTCCGTCCGTCCGTCCGTACGAGGTTAACCAAATGGGACCGTTTCGTCTAGCATCAATACCCCTTCCTAAAATGATTTGATACTAATGCAGATGAAACCTGTGACAATTCCTCATCTTCAGACATCACCTGATCCCAGTAGACCTTGACCTTGACCTCATGTTGGACTTAGGTTGCTTTATATGGGCCATCTCTTGGTTAACCAAATGGGACCGTTTCGTCTAGCATCAATACCCCTTACATGAATGAATTGATACTAATACAGATGTAAACTGTGACCATTCCTCATCTTCAAACATCACCTGACCTCAGTTTGACCTTGACCTTGACCTCGTTTTGGACTTAGGTGCAAAATCTATCGACAAGGATGCCACTGGGGACATCAAGCGTTTACTGAAAACAGCTGCTTTTTTTAAAACATTTTTAATTGTTTCATGTTTCTGTACAATATCTTTAGGATAATCCTACAGTTTCATTTTCAAGCGGTGTATTCTTTGATATAACATCGAATATGACTGGATTACATGGCGGGAAAACGGATTTGATAAAATACTCGAGAGAAGCGACTATCCCACAGGGATATCATGGCGAGATTTTTACTGTACAATGAGAGGTTATACACGGCATTCGGAGATTAGGTTTAGAAACTGCACGATTTCCTCAGATTAATATAAAAACTGAATGTTCAGGAGAGTTCCAATAATGTTTGAACAAATTGGAAATATACCACACCGTGCCGTTACGACAGGCAAATTTACCGAAAACTGTCCGCAAAAGTTATGCGTCCTTAAGGCCGGTATAATATAAGCACGTATTTTATTATTATTTTATATAAATATACTACGAGGCAAGATCAAAAGTGGGAGAGGGGGTGCAACGTTCTGAAAACGCATCTCTTAAACAGAAATTTGTCATAATCCAGAGACGAATCCTGAGAACCATGGTGCATCTCTATTAAAGTTCATATAATAATGTACTTTTTGCCATAGAAATGATTGGAAATCCAGTGGCAACATGAAACAAATGACTTAAATCAAATTGTATATTGATTTTGTTTTCTATTTTTTTAATATCTTGCTTTAACACAATGTTTTCTCTTCAAAAATTACAGTAACTGTAAATTAAAAAGACGGGAATCATAAAAGTGCTGAAATAACAGTTGTTATAACACATATAGTTTTAAAGTAATCTTTGATAGAGTTTGCGTTTTTCCCAGCAGTGCTTAGTTTTGTTTATACATAACCGGAAGTTACCTTCAAGTGCATGTCATTTATGTCTAGACAACGGTTGATTGACTCCAATATATTGTAAACCACCTGTAGACAATAAATAATAGACCGATGAAATTATGCAGTATATTGTATACTGATACATGTACGAAAAAACAAACAAATGCTGCCAAAATCTTAGTATTTGTAGAAATGAATAATGTCACGCAGCATTGACTAAATTGTCATAACACAAACAACATGCGACTCATATTTAGAATGAAATGTTTGTACCATTTATTCGGTATTATTTCCTAAATTAATGAACCTTTTAAGATCTACAATAATTTAACTGATGTGTATTTAGGATACAAGAAAAGGTCATAAACATGCCATTTATCAGTGTTTTCCTAGCATGGGACTGCTTTCTCTAATAGAGGAAATGCATTATATGTTATGCATGATTGATAAACTCATTATACAACAGAGTCTTGTATGAAAGCATATCGATTTATTGTACAATAGCAATGATGAGTATCGGATCAAACAAGAACTTTTATAAATATTTGATCACGATTTCAGTTACAGCATGCATAAAAAGTCTTGATAAAGCAGACGTGCAGCATTACATAGAAATATTTGTTTTTCATTTATTAGAATAAACAAGGAAAACAGAATCACACAATACCCTTCTGCAGTTTATGTGTGTATATTTTTATATATTAAACACAAACATACACATACACAAAGTAATATAGGAAAGTAAAAAAGAATGCCGTATGACTTTTAGAAAAGTGTCCTTTCGGTCAGTATATTCAATAGATAAGAGTTTTTTCTACGACAAAGTGTTTTCTTCTGTTTCATGTACAGCATTGATCATACAAACCAAGAGCAAGTCCTGAGCATGCGATTGATTACACCGCTAATCGTAAAAATCAAATATTTTTACTAGCACGTGGTCAAACCTTACAAATACCTACGACCATGATACATTTAAACATTTTATTGACAGAGCACGTGATTTTGATGAAACGTAAAACGAAATTTTGTTAGGTATTTGTTAGATAACATAATTTAGTCAGCTCTTGCAAACACGTATTACTGTAGTTTGTATATAAGAGTCATGTAGTATATGGAAATCAGGTAAAGGCAGAGCAAAAGCAAGGATAACGAATGTAAGAAAATGTAGGCATCATTTCTAAGAACGTATTCACCATTTAAGTTCACGACCGTACGTAGATATTCAAACTGAGAAACAAACAGTAATAAACCATACCTAAAAGCATCCGTTTACAAACTTAATCGAATCAGTTGGATGTCAGTGAGTCAAGATATAATAGTTTACATATTGGGAAATGTCTGCATACCATTACCACAAGTTGACGATCAAATATATCTTGTCAAAAACAACAAGTCAGGCAATTTATGAACCATAATATATAGATCTATTTGAACAGAAGTGAGATACCGTTGTGCAAATATGACCCCGAAAGATAGCAAACATACTGTAAGTGGTCAACTGAAATTCAGTACTACTTATGATGCTTTTCCATGACTTATTATTGACGATTTGATGGCAACTGTTGCCTTTTGTATAGACGCAAATATACCGTAATGGGACAAACTATATCGTTGCTCTAGCGAAAAGGTTTTGCGAGTTAATGGTTTCCCTTGGGCTTGTGATCAATCCATCCTGATTAATAAAACATTTTCACAGATCAAAAGGTCATAACATGCTTAATTTGTCGGATTGTCTCGTATATTCTGTATCATTTGATGTCACTTTGTAACTGAAATAACTGCTTTAAATCCCCGGTGATGGAAGTTATTAAGGATTTTATAATGTAAACAAACCCCTACAACATTTTACCACTCATAAATGCAATCGAGTCAAGTGATTATTGTTGATACAATTGTAGAGAGAGGCCCCATCAAAATTTTTTTCGAGTTGTGTAAACAGTTTCAGTTGTAAATCAATGTTTACAACAATACATAAAACACCTTGTGGTTTGTTTAAGGTAATTGACCAGTAATGAAAATCATCAAATTACATATTCTTCTTTTTTACGTAAAGCAATGATCGTGTTAAGCTATAGTTACGTCATGAGAATGTCGAATTGCTAATAAGTACATAATTACACGAGTATCTCCATACATATCTACTACCTTAAAATATTGCAGTTACATTTGATGAAAGTGACTTTTAGTGTTACACTATTTGCAGCAAAGTTCTCCTGAACAGTCAGAGAAATGCTTCAAAATGAGTAAAGCATACTAAACCCTGTCAAAATGATTAATTGAAATGAAAAATATAACAACAGTCTACCTATGTTGTTACACATATATGATACCAATTTATCTCTTTGATAATCTCTCATTGTTTGATATACATTTTACATTTTAATATATCCAATTTCAAGCTATCATCATTTAGAACAACAAAACTTTAGCTTATTTTGTTTTAGGTTAATACACTACTAAACTTTCTAGCAGGGCCTCAGCACAAGTTATAAAATAATTGTTAGTGTAAGTCATGGGGAAAGTGTACATGTTGTATATCGAATACAAAGAGTTTGAAACAAATGTAGGTCATATTTTGCCTGCCTGATCAGTTGTTGGGAAAAGGACTTATTTAGTTTTCCTTTAACTTCTGAGCACTGTTTTATGTTGGTTTCAGTTTATTGGTCAATTAGAGTTGTTCCCCTTTTATTGGAAAGTTACCATCTGTACTTAATATTATGTGCAGTTACATGACGTACGTGCTTGCAGACATGTTCATGCCACAAGAATATCAGTATATGACAGAACAGAAAACAACGGCTCATCGGCACATTTGTAATACAGTATTCATTTCAAATATTGGTGCTACGACTGACGCTATTTACTATTTCGACATTTGAAAATATTCAAAAAAAGAAACTGTATACTTTTATGTTAATAATTAATTTAAGCACACATATGTTGTATTTTAAAGAGGCTTGCTCCTTAAGTCCCTTTGTGTAGCAAAGAAAGACGGAACGTTTCTAAACGTACATTCACATGTTATAAATACATAAATAAAATTATTTTAAACGTATTGATTTCATTCTTTACATTTTTAGACATTTAACAAACATACATACATCAAGAAAAAGATTGGATCGTTATTATCAACCACTTTAGTTCCATATCTTGAGGATAAATTACATACACTGAGGATAAAGAACAAACCAAACATTGTTACACAACTTCTTTTAAACCCTTCTGTGAATAGTATTCGAAATTCCTATTCAAACACAAATGGCTATTAAATATCGGCAAAACTTATGTTCCATATTCCGGAATTGCTAAACACTCCAAGGATTGAACGCAATGATGTCTTCATTATGAGTTACGCCAATAACGTGTTCAACCCTATGTTAACAGTAAGAAATTATGCTTTTTATCTTTTCCTTTCTCCCCATTGACTTAAAAAGGAGACAAGTTTCATTCTTTCTCTTATTCAACTGAAATATTATCATAAATGCTCAAAATGAGACGTTTTATATGAATGAAATTTAAGACAGCGCTTGTATGAGGACAATTGCTTACTCATTTTTCCAACAGATCGTGATATTTCAATAGTTGTGGTTAACGAAGTCAAAATAGAACGGAAAAGAGACACAAACCGTTCTTTATTTGATAGCTAGGGATAACTGACATAAGAAAGTATTGTTGGTTCGGCATGTTGTAGAAATGTCCATTATGGCTGTAAAATACTTTTTATAGAATACGACCATGTTATTTTAGCAGCTTACGGTTCTTTAGTGTATTGAATGCTTCTTCATTTACCTACTCGACTTAAGAGAAGCGTTGTAAATATCGGTCCTTCGTTTGGCGGTACCAACAGAAAACCAGTCATGTCATTCTAACAGCTGTCATATGGAAATTATGCTAACTGGTAAATGCCCATTTTTACTATAATAATTGTATCCGCTTTGTTTTATTAAGCTTCCTGTTGTTGCGAAATATTCATCATAAACTCCTTAGAGCTAACAATTGCTTATCTCTGTATCAAGCTTATGTGCCAAATGTAACAGTTGCAATACGAATATATTACATAAATAACAGAAAAATAAAGAAAATATATATTTCCTTTCTACCAGGATTATGTATGACTAAATTCGTAAAACGTTATAAGTTCGTCAGTGTTTGATGTGCTAAATGCTTCAAGAGTGTCTGCTCTTGCCGTTGATTCAACCTGATTAGATATTGTAGGGGTATCAGTTTCTCTGATGAGATTAGAGTCTCTCGCCCTTCCTCACACTCCGTCCATGATCTTTACTTAGTCACTCAACGCTTTTACACACAGTACGTAACGAACGTATAATGCGTTGTATCATTTAATGGATTATGTAAATATTTTCAGGTTTCATAAATACATTTTCGAATATAAATACGTACTAAACATTTTCTTTTACATTTCTGTCTAGTATAGAGCAACGAAATGAGGTCAATAGTACATCATCCTATATATTCTTGTCTGCTAGACTGCTGTTAAATAATATCACATAAGTCAGACAAAATCATTAAAATAAATAGGCCGAGTCAGATTTTATTGCTTGTGGTTGCTTATAAATGAAATGCTATGTCATATGACGCAATGCGTTTTGAATGTCTGAACTCTAAATTGAAAACAATCTTTGACGAAAAGATTATGTATTGCTTCAATCTAAGGAAATTATTAATGTCAAGCGGAATAAAGATTATCTAAATCTACTTTGACTCAACACAATTTACGTGACCTTTATTAGAGGAAATTCTCTCAATATCAAAAGCATAGTCGACTTTCATATTTTGAGAAGAAAAAAAAAACCTTAATATAAAAGTATCTCATTTGCTATCACAAAATTGTAAAGGATTCATTCTTTAATAAAGTACGATTTATAGGAAGAGTGTTTGGTAAAATTCTCTGGTAGACATTATCTTTTGAGGCGCACTTAGAAATATTAGAAAGTTCTGAATAACTTGTTAAAAGGTCATAGGTATAGATTTACATATTATTTTCACTTTGTCTGAATTTTGTAACAGACATATACATAAATTAAAACGAGTATACTAACATATACTGAGATCGTTTCATTGCAATTCCAATACATACAAAATATTCCTATAAATTATAAATGTGGTTAAAAGAGACATGTGCTTCTATCTGTGTTACATTTTAAAACTGTTTCAGGTTGCTTTATTTATGTCAAACAGTGTCAGCGGAAAAATCTCGTGTAGGGTATAATTATAATACCTGTGAAAAAGTTATCGAACTAGACATTGTGTGAAACATTATCTGTAACATAAATAATATATTAAGCTACGAAATTTGCAGTAGTATTTTTAATGTTCCAAGGTGGTGCCACGCTGTGTTCTTTAGTGTGTTTGTTTGGACTATGTTATCTAACTGTTTTGCTTTCTCTGTCTAGTATGTGTGTATGCTAATAGCTTGATGCATCGATTTAAACTTTGAAAAGTTTTATTACTTTTCGCAACATCTATTTACTTTATGTTTGACATCACTATTTCATCATGTACGCATAAGCACAAACATATAAGAGAAAACGTGTCGCAGAGGGTCATATAGTGGCAATGCATGTAATATATTGGCTTGTCAGTTTTAGTATTTTTAGACATGATAAAGAAAGTTAACATTAAAAACAAGGATCCAATAACATAGTTGCACTCCAAGAAGAAATTAATCAAATTTCATGGATGTAAATTAACTCAGAACTTAGTCTCCTCCAAATGCGTAATCTTGTAGAGACTGTATAAGTCCATTATGAGTAAAGTTTACATGTATATTACATTATATTATGTTTGATTACTTCAACATTCAGTATTTAATTAAAAAAACTGTGAGGTTTTCATAGTTGTCATAATTACTATTATACCAAAATGTTTATGATTATAATATGATGTTAAATTGATATATCGCTTTGAAGTTCTAATATCACTTTGATGTCAAATTTGGGTTTCCACAATGATATCTCAATCACACTTGAGATATTTCAAATACAGCATATGTGTGTATTCAGGAATATGCAGGTATTTTGTTGTAGAAGAGAAAACGTAAAGTGATGTAACAACTTGAAAACGTTCAGGATCTGAACAGGGAAAATGAAATGTGATATTCAAGCATAACTTCTTTGAACACTACAGAAACATCGCTCCAGACAGCCTTCTAATATTAAATAATTACGATATAATCCTTAATACCGTTTATAAATAAATGTTTCAGCAATAAGTAATATAACATAAAACATACGGAGAGCAAAATTAGTGGCAACGTTCAAACCGCTACAATAAACATGTTTATGAGAATAGTAATCACGTTGTTGATTGAAATGTATCAAACCCGGATTTTAACATCCTTAAATACGTAAATCACGACAATGCGGTTCACTTGGTAAACCAGGAACCACTTCGAATTAGGTTTGTAAAGAAACAACTAATATACAATTTTTGCGAAATTTTCTACTAAAATTTGTGCTGGAAATCCTTCCAGAGGGTGTGCGCATTCAAACCTATGCATTGATTCCTGGGTGGTCTGTTTCATAAACTCGCATCTTCATTTAGGGTGTCCGACATCGAATTGAAATTGTGAAGTGCCTAATTTGAAAGCTTACAACACAGAACATTCCCGCCTGCTTGAACAGTTATTAATTAATATTGAATCTGTATGCTCTAGAAGAGCTGTTACTGGTACTAAATCTTATAGAGAGTCCACTTCAATTGACCTTTCAAAACACTTTTCGTTTTAGTTCGAATGTTACCCTAATTCTACTTCTGGATGCAAACCCCATGCGACTGGTCTCTTTGAACAAGTCGGGGAAAATGCAAGAAAACCAATAGCCTCTTAATATCTATATGCTTGTGTGGGTTTAACGCCGTTTTTAACAGTATTTCAGTTATGTAACGGCGAGCAGTTAACATAACTAGTGTTCTTGAATTCGGTACCAGCACAAAACTTTTCTCCGCAAGTAACTGCCAACTTCCACACTTGTATCAGAGGCGGAGCACGGATGATTTCAGACAGAATGTCTTCTATCAAATCGTCACAGAGAATATACGCCCCGCGTTCCATAGATCTGCACTCTCCCTACTGAGCTAAACGGGTGGGCTCTAATATTTATATGTAGCGGTAAATATCTGCTACGACTATAAAGTAAACCGTTCGTACCCCTGAATGTCAGTTTTTCTATCGTCTTTGATTTGAAAAGTGTCATGCAGCGGCACTCAGTGATCTGGCGCCTTAATTGATATTATAATCATATTAAGTTAATATCTAATTATGATAATCTACCATTTATGCCTCAATGTTTAAAATTATTGTTGTTAAATAATTTAATTAAATTACAAATATAAGACTTCTTTCACGTTGGAGTAGTTTCACTGCTTATTATTATTGGTAAATTTCAGTTTCTTTTCTTGAATAATTTTGGTTACAATGATGTGAAAACCATTATGAAGAAATAAGTGTTACAAACATTGATCAATTGAAGGGTTCCAAAAGATGTTATGACTACATATTTACATATTTTGGGTTTATTTGCAGAATAAAGACTTTTTTAGAATAATACTTATATTGTTTAGATAGGTTGTATTTTATGATTTGTTTTTCTTGTTCTATTAGTATATGGGTGAACTGTCAATGTGGTTGTTAAAACGAAAGTAATATTTGACAAGAGGAATTAAACATTAACAAACTATTCGATTTCACGGACAAAAACTATCATGATCCTACTTTGAATTGCCAGGTACAAATGATATTTAGCTAAATTAGATATTTGAGACTGCCCCAGAAATACATGTTAATAAACCTGACTTACAGGCGACCTTGCATATCGACCTGATTAGGTCTCGTGGTGTTTGTCCAGACTTTAAGCATCCATGCTTTATAAAGGGAAAACAACGCGTCAAACTATATCAACGAATATAATTATACACATATAAATCAGAACTGTGTTAGTTTTATTTGTTCAAACTGATCAAACATGAACCGCAAACGAACAGTAAAAGTAAATTTGAAAAGCATATTGCATAAGTCATTTTGTGCTAATTGTTTGTTTATATAATATACATAAACAACAGTAAATTAATTAATAACAAATCATCTCAGGAAAGTAAACAAAGCACATAGAACATTAATAGTTTCATTATCAGTGATCCGGTTGGTTTTTGATTTACAAATGTCCGACATAGATTCCACTTTATTTTTCAGCTGTTTTAGCTCAATGGAAAGATATCATCAATCCTATAATGGCATCAAAACATCTCGGCTCTGTGCCAGTCAATCTTAACACATTTGACCTCGGCAAAACCAGATCGGACTACGACAAAATTAAGAAAGGTAATGTAATTTTCCACCTTAAATTAAATTTCATTTGTTTTCGTGTAGTGTATTTTTTTCACATTTAGTCAGAAATCTTTACGACTCATAACCCGTTAAGTAAGGAGTTTATATTGAATTTTATTGGGTAGTTTAAAAAACAGGTCATAAGTAAATTAAGGAAGGGAAAACAACAACAAAAAACAAAAAGGTGACCATCTTAATTGATGTGACCTAGGCATTTCCTGCCTTGACCTTCAATACTCTCATTCAATGAAATTTGAATAGGCAAATGCCGGATATATCTCGTTTATCAAGCATTTGTAATATTATCATTTATTTTTGCAGCCATACAAAACCTGAAAGATCATAACACACATGCGGTAATCGGACCTTTTGATGTACCAATATCCCTTGCAACAGAATCACTAAATATAACTTACTTAGCTACAACTGGGGTTACGACAAAAAACATGAACTCAACTTTCCAAATGATTCCAAGATTAGATGATTTCAGCCAAGCCTTACTGGACATGGTAAAAAGATATGGCTGGAACGAAGTCAGTATTTTCTTTGATGATGATAAAGGTAATTCAAGTTTTCTTTTCAAATGATCTATGGTCAATACACGTTTTGACTTTCGGCGCCAAAATATCTAGACTTAAGATTGCACGCATTCCATGGAATGATTTCTAGCTATGCGCTAATATGAGTATTAAGTAAACTTTTTTATTCGCTTTCACTCGTCTGTTGAAGTTTTATATTACTAAGTGATTGAAGAATTATTTACATTTGTATGAAAAGGTGCACGCTTGATTTGCTTGAAATTACTTTGGAATGAATGAACGTGAAATGTGTCAGAATTTACTACTCTGCTATATTTCAATGAATTTTCTGGATTTAATATCTTTTCTTAGGGAAAGAGTTCGCCGAATCTACTGTCTCGTCTGATATTATTCACATTTCGCTTGTATAATTACGTGAAAATTGTACATTTACAAAATCCCTTTACTGTTCTTAAAAATATGAATGACCTATTGGCAATTAAAGCAATTAGTATATACCTTGAAATTTAGTGTGATGAAGTGATGATGATAGGAACTTTACTATGGCTTTCCTATCCGCATTAAATGGGTAGAATGCATCCAATGATATATAACGTTTATCATGATTTTTTTTCTGAATTACTGAAACGGATCAGAAATGTAGTCCCACTGTGTGATACGAACATTAACTTTATACTGAAGTGAAACAAATCACAAGAAATGTCTTTTTCAGATATTTCTAAAGTAGGCCGTTAACACGTATACATGTACGTTTGAACCTAAATTTCAAGTGTTTTAAACTAACTCAGACAGTATTTAGAAGGAACCGCTTTCCTTAGACAGACATAAATATTTAGAGCATTTTTAACAAATAAATATTTATCTTAATGGAAAACTTAAATATCTAACTGTCGTTTTGTAAAGCTGCGTCGAGTAATGAATATGCAGACGTAAACAAGAATTTTAATAAAGGTAGACGAAAACACATTTCAAAACAAGTACAAACTCATTAATCTTTCTCCTGCTGATTTCAATTAACTTTCAACAATGTTTTGCGTGCAAAAAAGTACAAAATCTTGTATGTAACAGCAGAGACGTTCACCGTTTGATTGAATCGTTTTATCGCGAAGCGATAAAAAAAACAAGTCAATAAGGTTGACACAACGTTTGATAAGATCCAGAGAAAGATAAAATTATTTTTGCGTGTGCACATTAAATCATTTGTAACTTGCAAGTTCTACATAATCGTAAAATGTTACAAATCTTACGCATAATAAGAAACTATTTATTAAGCTGTACAGAAAAATATATGTTATGACATTAACTATGCTGTTTTTGTTTGAAGCAGTGAGGCGCCTAGTAGTTTTATTTCTGTCTACATCGTTCGGCAATTTTCCTTTGATATTTTCAACATGATAATTACGGTCACACACAGGACTAGATAATACAGTGCAGATATATATAGATGTGCTACGTATCCCCATTCAACATCTTTATTATATTGTTTTTTAAGCTGGTTAATTAGCAATTTAATTAAAAAAGCATGAAAACACATTGTCATTCTATTTGCATATTGAGTAAAACATCTGAACTAGCAAACTATTTTCTCCAAAAATACGCTGTCAAGTAAAATCCCGAGTAGTTCTAAAGAGCAAACTCGAGAAACGCCAATGAGTCACCTTAATGCGCAAATGGTCGTTATAATAGACCGAAAATGCATGTTTTGTAAATGAATCTAGCTGTCAGAAGCGTCTCGTAGTCCCAGTTCATTGGTGGTTTTAAGTACAACCGTGACTGAAAGCACAAAAATGAAATCTTTATATATATGCCTGGTTTTATTTACATGATACATGCACAAAGGTATTCAATGAAGGAACAAAACTTGTAATCATTAGAGTCAGTTGTTGCTGTTCACAGATGGTATTTTGCACAGGTATTTCTGTGCAACACTTTAATCACAAGTTTATATAAACTAAACAAATGCAAGTTGGAAATAAAATGTTTCGTCTTAAAAACCATATGGTTTTCGTCCAGAGGTTGCTATTAGCAAATGATTGACTGTATGTATTGACATTAAAACTATACAATTAAAAATGCGGCCGTAATCCATGTTATTTGATACTCTTTTCTATTCATCGTAAATTACAATGGTACTAGAAACGTCAATATTTTTCCATACTGTGACGTCGGGTGCGTGACGTAATTTAATGCGTGTCGATGCATTAATTCTTTTATTTAGTTCAGTATTGTCAATCTTATTTATGCCATTGAATAAATCCATAATATTTACATCACATTTATACGTGTAGATACGTATGTAATAAAAAGTTTATTTATTATCTTTGCATCGGGAAATATGCACTCGTTCTTTAGCGGAATGATATTACGTTCCTAATGTCGCGCAATATTTCCGCTGCAGAACTCGTGCGTATTTCCCGATACAAAGCTAATGGTCTATAGAAACTGCATTGCAAATTTACATAATTTATCTGGTGTTCAAAAGGGGAATAGATATCTAAAAGATAAAAAATAAGTAACTTAATGTCATTTTTAGCACATCTGATTTTTGAAAAAAAAATCTTCGAGGAATTGTCGTCATATGATCGTCGGCGTCGGTCAATTTTTTTGTTTAAGTCCACCTTTTCTCAAAAACCATTAGAGCTACAACTTTGAAACTTTGTACACTTGTTTGTCATTATTAGTTAACCTAGTAGGCCAAGAACCATAGCTCTGATATGCATTTTATCAAAATTATGGCCCTTTTTATACTTAGAAACTTTGAGTTTCTGGGTTTAAGTTTTTGTTTAAGTCCACCTGTCTCAAAAACTATAAGAGCTACAGCTTTGAAACTTAGACACTTGTTTATCATCATCGAGTTACTGTGTAGGCCAAAACCCATAACTCTGATTTGCATTTTATCAGAATTATGGCCCTTTTTGTACTTAGAAAATCATGAGTTTCTTGGTTATTTTTTGTTTGTTTAGGTCCACCTTATCTCAAAAACTATAGAATCTACAGCCTTTAAACTTTGTACACATGTTAATCATTATTAGGTTACTATCTAGGCCAAGAACCATAACTCTTACCTGCATTTTGTCTGAATTATGACCCTTTTTGTACTTAGAAATTCTGAACTATAACACTTTTCTTACATTCTGACCAGCACTTGCAAACGAGCGATGACACCCGTAGGCGGTGCTCTTGTTTTTACTTATTATGAACAATATCATGCTTACCATGCCCCTCGTTTTAATCGCGGAGATGACCTCGGTAAATATGCCTTGTGAAAAACCCTCAAAGTCAACCAAGATAAATTCTGATATTGATAGATACATTAAAAGGAGTGATTTATAAGTGTTCAGTAAGTGTTATTGCATAACCACGATGTCCATATTGAACTGCTTAAAGTGCAATATTTTAAAACATCCATTTGATTGCTATTTTCTATACAACACAACAGCAGTTTCATCCAGAATAGTGTTTAAAAATGCGTCATACTGAAATTTAGTTTCACACAAAGGTTACTTTTTTAACAGCTTTTAATACCCCGGATATATCTGTCCTCAAAGGCCACTGAGCGTGCTTCATATAATCTCATAAACAAGTCTAAACAGCGTACAATTGTGTTAACTACAAAATATCAAATCGTCATCGTTCCAATTCGTCCAGAGAGTGAGCTTGATAATGTCAATTATGTTTATTGTTGATACAATAATAATGATGGGGAAGCTTCTTGATTTATGTGGGCTCTCATATGAGATTGGCGCTGTAAGTATATATAATAATAAACTGAATGGCAATCATGTATGTTTCTTTTTGATACAATACAATGATAGCGTATGACAGAACAGAGTTTTCTTCTGAAGGACCAAGGGAGATAATTAGTATAACATTGGATTAGTGTAAGTGATACGACCTACGATGGTAATGTTACGGCTTACGAACTGAATGACTACTATGTGACAACAAATAGGTTTTAATACAATATGTTCCCAAAGTATAAAATGGGTAATTGATGACATTATAGACAAGTTTCATGTAAATGATATTATTATGCCCTATGAGGGAAAATGGTTTCGGTCTATAATTTATATATAAATATATATTTATATATTTTTATTGCAACTTGAAATGCAGCCACTTGCCAATTTTGATTGTTTATACTTTCTGGAGTCTTGTAATAGATACTAATTCACCAGAAAAAAATGTCTTCAAATCTCGTTTTGATTTAGCTACTGAGTCAGTTCTTCCTGTCAACAAATACATGATTCGGGTAAATTATTATGTCTAATAACGAAATAATAAATAATAAAAGTTTCATACTGGGTTCAATGACTTCTCAAAAAAATCCACTTTACAAACTTAAGTCTGACAAAAAATGTTATTGAGCCGATGGCAGATGTAGCGAAACATTTGTTATTCAAGATGGTACATGTTATATTTTTCATGATAAATATTCAGTCATTTTCTTTCAAATAAGTTTGGAAATTTATATTTTATATAATACACTTAAGGGGTAGGTCAAGACCGTTAGCATTTTTTCAATGTTTTGGCTTCAAATATTTCTTATTTCGATTACGGAAATTAGTTGTAATTTTCTGTACGACTTCTCGTTCTTGACAGAAATCTATTAATATTCCCTCGACTTTTTTTTCTTGTGAACATTTTCTGTGTTAATAGGTATAAACTGATACCCAGCTTTTCATTCTTTTCTTAGTCACTCATAAGTTGTAGCTGGGAATTTGAACTAACAGCACACTTATGGGAAGAAACAGGACCCGTTCTATTTTTATCGGTGATAACTATTTGATACCATCTTTGGTCTGAGGAAATTGACAGTATGTCATGCGATTTAGCCTAGTCGGAAATAAGCGTCCCACGCCTCAACTAAACAATCAGTAATGTCATAAATCGAAACAAGCATGGTATATTAGGCTATCACATTAATATTATTAGTTATATTGCTGACGTTTGAGGGGAACATTACAATCTTGTTACTGAAAATGTATCTGTTGAAGCATAGTTTGACATTTGTTTTCTGAAAGTTAATTCCCTTAAGATTTTGTGTCTACAGTTATTAACTACTTCTTATAATCCAAAATTAGTTCAATTTATCGCTAGTATTCGAAATCTTATTTTCGGAAAAGTGTTTTTCTCTTTATTAACATGACCAACTTCGTTTCTATTGATCATCGAAACAAATCAAGCAAAAATTGTTCTCATAGACAAAAGCTGATTTCCTGGCATGTTATAGCTAATTTATCCTCCTTTTGTCGATTTCTATTAATCTTCGGGCATGTCGTGCATGTAGACAAATACAAAATCATTGATGGAATAGCAGGACCAATCAACATTTTATTGGATCATTTATTGGAGCAATAGAACTCGGGCGTTTTTGTAAGAACGCTATTTGACAAACCGCATGTTTTGTATAGCTAAATGTTTTGTCCCAAGCTGCCAAGAGATATTTTCTTCTATTAAATTTAAAGAAAAACTCTTTCTATCGATAATTCATCATCATTTTTATATTTATTCTACCAGAAGGAATCTTTCATGGCTGAAGTGAAATAGGCATCAAAATATACTGTATCAAAAAGTGACTTTATCCCGTAAGTTAATTATAATTTATATACAATATAATACAAGGTGCTTTATACCATTAGAAATTTGTAGTATCTGGATAAAAATAAGAAATAGAGCACCATTAATTTGCGTTTTGTTTGTATAGAATGTCCTACTGCCATGCTACCAACCGCAGAGAATACCACACTGACGAGTCTTCTGCGGATGTATCTAAATTGTTTTTGTACTTTTAGCGTGTGTAAATGTTTTGTTCTGCTCAACCCGGGACTAGAGGACGTGGACGGTAGCACGCATTTCCACTACCGTCCGTGAACAGGCTCAATCAAACCGAACCTGCAACATGTTCGTTTTTGTCGTGTTGAGCGACCTGTGGAGTTTCTACATTTTCTATTTTAGCCTCAGAGTGATACTGTAACAGAAATAAGTCATACTGAACTTCAGATTTACGCAAGCTTATCTTTAAAATATGCATACAGTTATATTCTTGAAAGGCTTTACGTGTTCACCATACATCCATGTCAATATGAATAAATACTTGACAATTTTATATACAAACAAGAATTGTATTTATGTAGTCTCAAGTCGTCAAGAGACGTAGCTTGATGAGTATAAAATCGAACATCAATATCCACTTATACGCATGAATATCGGGCCAAGTTGATTCATTTATTAAATTTGTTTTGATAGAAGCTGTCGTCAGAAACGGAGAATGCTGACACATGTCAGATTTAATATTTCATTTACCGTTTAATGCTGGAAATGGGTTTCAGCTCATTTAGATTTGAAGATTGAATACTGCTTAAGCCGGTGCTAGGGGGCGTGGGCAGTGTTGCATTTTCCATTACTGCTCATGAACAGACTCAATCAAACCGAGTCTGCAATTTTCGCTGTTTGCCTTGTTCTCGGTGCTTCTGAGGGATCTACTTTCCAGATTTTATTTACTTCACAACAGCGGGTGTTAAGTGCTGTGTGGCGACCGTAAAAAGTCGCCCCGACTTCATCTCAGTGTTGTTATATTTTCTGGTCCTTCGGGATCATTGATTTCAATTCATTTAGATTTGAAGATTGAATACTGCTTAAGCCGGTGCTAGGGGGCGTGGGCAGTGTTGCATTTTCCATTACTGCTCATGAACAGACTCAATCAAACCGAGTCTGCAATTTTCGCTGTTTGCCTTGTTCTCGGTGCTTCCGAGGGATCTACTTTCCAGATTTTATTTACTTCACCAGAAGTATCAAATCAGTATTTCGCATATCAGTACTACATACTTATTATAAGTTAGAGCATGTCATAAGTGTTAACGCAATCATGTAGGATAATTAAATTCAGATTGCCATCATTGAATAAAGGTTGTTGACCCGTAATGAAAATCAGTAATATCCGTTTGGGTATGTATTCTCCGATTAGGACTTCCGGTATTTCCCGAAATGCACATGATTGTGACAGCCGCAGAATGACTAAATATGGAACGAAGAGTACGTACGGAAATTGACGAGGGTCATTAAGGGTAACTCATCATAAACACAAGCAACTCGTGCAGGACCACTATACCAACTACATAATCGTATCGTCCCGGATACAGTAACTCAGATAGAGTTGAAAAAAAGTAATTGCGTCACATCCTTGACAGATGTATATTGACGCTGTCTATTATTGACCTCATTATGATTTGTTTTGATATTTGTACTTCTGCAATTGTTTGATAAGATTAGCAAAAGCGAGCATGAAATTGATTTTTTATACGATATCTTATTGATAATAATATTAAGTATATTCTGCTTTCATATTTAAATATGAAATATTACATACGAGCGATCAAGGTTTGACATAGATTAATAATACATGCCAAACTGACAAAACATTTTGCCTACGAAATCTGGCTAATAATGGATGTATTGAAACGTAAAACGAAAATAATCGATATGTTTTCAAAGCCAAGTACTCTTCCGATCTTCCCATTCTGGAGAGGAATATTTATCAGGGAACACCTCAGTTTCCATAAATCTTTTAGAATACATTCACAATTTAGATATGAAATGATTTTTAAAACGGATTATGATTAGTGCGGTTTCCATTTTTGACATGTTAACTTCTTTTCCTTTAGCTTATAAATAGTCTAATATCTTCTTCCAGGAAAATAGTTTTTAAAGCGGCATGCCTCCAGATCGTTCGACAACAACAAAAAAAAATATTTTTTTAGATATATTGAAATAAATGCTATTTTTCTTAAGAAGGCTTTAAAACTTAATTACTGACAAACTTTATGTTACGGAAACAAATGAGAATTTGCTGGTTTTACTACTTTTTACGATGAAAATCGAAAAACGTTTTTCACGCTTTTACTTCAGGTAAACTGTCTCGATTATGAATATCAAATCGTGAAGTCATTATTCACTATTTCAGCTATAGCGGACGGGAATATGTCTTTATTGCCGTGGCGGTCCGGGGTTCGATTCCCGACGCTGTCATCTTTTTTTCTTGATTTGGATTTAAAAAAAAAAAATTAGAAACAAAAATTCATTTTCTAATGTTCATAATATGACCAAAACTTCAATTTGAAAGAAAGATTATTTTAGCCAAATCTGGAGGCATGCTATTTTAAAGGACTTTATGTCCGGACAGTTTGTAGCAAATCAAATGTAAAACTCCATGTGTTAATTAAAATGAGAAGCCTCGGAAGAGACTGATCAACATCGCATAATAAATGTGTGAAGGCTATTTATTTTGATACAATTTTCAACAAGGACCGATATTTTGATTTCCGGGACTAGATTAGATTCTGTATTCACTAAAGTTACGCTAATTAAGATTAATAATTTTATCGGAAGCGTTTTTAGCTTAATTGTATCCGATGATACAAGGTCAGATTAATTTCTAGTAATTGAAAACAAGGACGAAAATAGAAAGACCTACATGAACATTCCAACCGGATGAAAGATGGGCAACTCATATGATATATCAGTTTGTTTTTTTCAGTGAATTACCGAAATATTCGAAAGAAATATGTCTAGTAGTTAGAAACTGTTATGGTAAAATGAAGTAAAATAATAAAATTTGTTAACCATGAAACAAACAGAAAATTTGATTGTTTTACATGTAAGATAAAAATAAGCATGCATAGAGGATATTTGTTTGTTTCAGTGTAATATATCTTTCATTTTCACTCATTGCTATGCCATTCGTACAAAATATTGCATCTGAAGTTCACTCTTGAAAGATTTGTTAAACTGTGTATGCTTAGTCATACATTATTACTAGCTACTATTTGTTTTATTGATCAATGTTTCATAACCATTTATCTGTAAAAGGCGATATCATATTTTAGAGTCTCCGCGAGAGCTGGTAAATATTGACTTACTAATAAAAAATAAATAAATAATTGTCATTGAAGGCCAGAAATGAAAGTGATAAATTATCTCAGATGAGCATAAATTCAAAAAGCTTGTAATAGGCAATGTTGTGAATTTGTTTGCGTTTTCGTGAACAAATTGAAATAACGATTAAGTAGTAAAATTAATGACCAAGGAAATATTGCAGTATTTCCCTCCATTTGAAATACGTAATAAGACTTAAATAGAAGGAATTTGTCTTTCAATCTTCGTTACCTACATGTATCATTAATTTTATTGTCGTTCAAGTTTAATGTACCAAATGTCAGTTTTATGATTTCTCAGTTGAAATCCAAATACAGACGTATACATTCATTCCAGCATACAAAATAAAATTATGTCAAATTACATCTGCTTCAAAATGTAGTAAATGATTCGAAGGGGTGTTAGAACTTCTGAAAATTGTCTACGTCTTCAACTATTTTTGTCTTATGTGGACTTCCTTGAATTAAAATATACATTTAGAAAAAAAGAAAACAACACACTTTTTTCCTGTCAATGTTGAAAGTGCTGCCACTGTATTTACAGGAAAACAACAACGAGGTTTCAAATTACAACTGAAAACGAATTTAAATGCAGATAACTTTTCTGCTAAGACTTAATATATCAGTGCCAGTTCAAAACTCATTTCTAAACTAAGATTATGTTGGTATACTTACAACTATTATGACAGTAGCTTGATCTTTGATGTTACTTTTGGAAAGGATTTTGCAAGACATGGGTCATCCAAGGCCTGCAAGCGCAGAGTGTTATCCCATGTTGTAAAATCTACTAGAACGACATCCTAGGTCAAACTAATGTTTAAATGACCTTTTTATAAAATACCTCCATGCACTGAAATATTTTACAAATAACATTACATCTTACCCATGATTACAGATTATGATTTATACTAGAGCTATTTCATCTAGTATGCTTTTTAGACTGTCTGTTACGGAGAAATAAAGCCTGCCTCTCATTTGTGTAGTCTCGTACTGGAGTGGATTTAAGCACGGTAAAAAAAGAAGAATTGTTTTCTACTTGTGAATTGTTTACAGAATTTATATACAAATATAGTTAAGATATATATCATATCCTCTTGGGAATGAATATATTAAAACTGAAAGCTTGATCACTGTTCAAAAGTAAGTAACTTATCATTACAGGTATATCTGTAGTAGAAAAGCTTCTCACGGATCATAATTTGATGATTAAATCCTGGCGCCTTGTCAAGAAAGCAGACGAGAAACAAGTTCGAGATCATCTCGTGCATATGCGACGGGTATTCATGCAAAGGTCTATAGTCTTTTGTCAGAAAAGAAATATCGGAACTTTACTTGAAACAGTATGTATGTTGCCTTTATTATAAGAAATATCCTCTGTTTTTGCAAGATCATTTTTATATTATAACATTTATATCATAAGTCATTTAACTTGAATATACTGATAAAAGCTTGCTGCAATGCAGCTAACGCCCTTTTTTCCGGGAAGGGGTAGGGGGTTACTTACAATAGAGTGTAATTAAATAGATTGCCAATTTGTTGAGTATAGAACGTTTGTTTAACTTCTTGACGAAGCGATTCAATAAAACAAATGTAAATCAACAAATTTGTTGATGTGCTTTTGAAATTTGTTTAATATGCATTGTAATTCACCCAGCTTTCTGCATAAACTATTTCGTACGGAAAATATAAACATAACGGGTAAAATGCCAAACTAGAAGTAAATAAAATTGGAAAAAAATGTTAAAATTAAAGGAAAATGACAGAGGCAGCCATTTTCGTGTTTATGACGTCGTTTACATACTGAAAATATTTTTTTACTGAAAACAAATACTCTGTCAAAATTTCAGATGTAAATCATGATACCTTCCTCATTTCTAGTTTTGAAAAAAGTAGAGAAATTCATTTTCAGAATAATACAGCTTTTCAATACACTATTTCGTGTTTCGTTTGTTATTCCTTCCAGTGTCAACAAAATGGCTTTCATTTTTATTGAGTCGGCTAAAGGCTGAAAGCCTTTTGACGAGTCCTTGCTATCCAACGATTCTCTAAATGGACCGAATAACATGTGAAGGGATGTAGTTCCATTAGATTTCTCAAATTTCAAACAGTTCACTGCATGAATGAAGTTAAGTTGTGTCAATTCCCTTTGCTATGACCAATATACGATGTAATCTGTCATATTTATGACTTGTATACGTAATTGTGCAATTCTCGAATGTAACTCATTAAGCATAAATGTGCATTTTAAGAATTGCGCAGGCTTACAAAGCTTGGATAACATCCAGCGAAAGACAAAAAATAGTTCCAGCAGGGCTCCAGATAAGATGCGTATTAGCGTAAAGTACGTATAGAAATAATGCAAATACGCATGTCTAATAATTTCTAAGCGTATAAAAACGTATATAAAATTACAGAAACGCACACAATGCTTTTTTAAAAACAAAATCTGAATCGTCTGGATGCGTTAGGTAACATAGCCGATCAGCCTTAATTCTCCCACATTGAACGTAAACACGCATCGTATGATTTCTATAAACTTTGCGTGGGTTGAATTTTGCAGTCAGTAAACGGATAAATTATCGGAAGAAGAAGCTGTTACTGGTTTGTTTAGTTACTACTGATATTAAAAATGATTTTAATTCTTATTTTTCGAGAAATAAACAAATCGGCGAAACATTAAATTGTATTTTCTTGTAGTTTTTGAAATCGAAAGTAGATCGTCTATGTTTGGCGAAACGAAACAACTTTTTTATGAAAAGATTTAAATAAGAGGTAATTTAACCGTAAACTTCAATGTCAGATACTGCCAATTGCTGCTAAATGTCTTCGTATCATCACAATTTGTAAAATATATTGTTCAAACTGGAGAAAAGTGTAATCGTATCCGGATATAATATTTTGGGTAAATATCGAGCTGTGTTATGAAATTTTAAGAAAAAAACTAAAAACAAACTGAAACTGGTAGACTATACTGTCAGTACATCAATCATTAACCGACTCAGGCCATTCAGGCCTTTCACTAGATATTTAAATGTCCCTTTTACTTTAAATCCTATTTTGTTTAACAGCATTGCCATTTCCTTTATAATTATACTGAATAAAAATCCAATAGAAATATAAAAAAACATACTTCCTTAGAGGAATTCTCGGTTTCAGTCTGCATCGCTGGCACAAGACCAAAAAATATTATCGAAATTAATCGTTTGACATGTCATACTCTACCCCTATGTATAATCTAGGCCACTACCGACAACTTTATGGTCATTTCCAAGCGATCTTTTTTGTAAAGCATTAAGGTTTACTATTGGTACTATGCATCTTTAAAGTCACTAACACAGGTTCAGTATGTAGCCTTAGGCACATGTAGCCGAAAAAGAAACACCGTAATAATACAGATGATTATCTAAATGTTTGTTAAAATGAAACGGTACGCTTGACCGTATACATTCAGCGAATACGTGTAGATGCAACGGCGAGTGACGCACATTTTCATGTCAGTCATGCCTGTTGTCGTCTTAATCAGATGTTTTAAGGGTTGTTCATTCCAAAGAGGTCTATAGTGTTGGTTAAAACATAAAATACTCTAAATGTCTGAGGTAAGTTTATGTGCACGATAAATTAATCAATGTGACGGACAGCGTTTTATTTATAAATGAGTTAGTGTAACCTTTAGCCTGCTGGTGGCAAGTGATTTTGCCTTTGCGAACAGTGCAGACTAAGATGACAGCCTGCACGTCCGAGCAGGCTGATCATTGTCTGCACTGTTCGCTTTTCAGTCAGTAAATTTTCAGTGAACACCCCTTCTAATAATAAATGGTACTGCCCAAATTGAATGATAGATCAGTCCATTTTAGAAATTAATTAGCGGGCTAAAGGTTAACATAGCATTCACGACCATTGTCTATTTTCTAACATTAGAGCTGTGTTCGAAATGTACACAGTATTAATCTTCATTGCCTTTAATTTTTAATCTTTTTTTTTTCTTTCTGGTCTGGTGCCATTTGTCTGTATGAACAAATAATCTAAATCTGCGATTATTTGTGGTTGGTTAATGACTACATATTGAAATATTATTATCGGTTTATATAATCTTGCCAACTGTAAATAATCTCATACGATCAAACGCTCATACATTCAAAGTTGATCGTTCACATTAATTTCCTCTGTAAACAGTATAGCTCTTTATCCTGAGCGGATGTATTGAATATTAAAATATTACATCACAATGTCTCACAAAAGACTGAGAATTGTTCAATATTTGAGCAATACAATATTGATATTTGATTGCGCCATTTATGTAAACTAATGAATTCGTCTTTGTCTTTCAATTGATCAGTATAGAAATTAATTAACAATATGTGACAAGCTAATTTTACAAAACAGTATTTGCAATTCTCTCTAACAATAAGGAAAATACTATGGAAGCACTGGTATTCCAAGTTAACCACGTTATAAGTTTGTTAATAGATGTTTGATAATTCGTTGCTTGTTTTCGGCAATTTTACGTTTATTTTATTTCCTGTTTCACTTAAATTCGATTCAAATAACAATTGTTAGACCGATAGTGAAACATGAAATCTGACCTCCCCTTCCCAAAGTTGATTGATAAAACATCTTTGCCACTTTATGTTTTCTTGTTAGGCCCGTTGTTCTAAAAATAAATTGCGCGAGATATGTAATTTCTTAAGAAAAGAATCATCGTTTTTTTGCATCATGTACATACAAATTGTAACGGTTTGGTGATAATTTCAAAAATCACACTCTGTGGTGCAGATATCTTTAGTAAACTGTTTGCTAGTGATGCGGTATGAAACTCCTTTTATCTTTTGTCTAATTAATACAATAAAATTATATTGAAAAATTGATAATATTTCTCACGTAAATACGAAATAATAAATAAACCGTTGAAAGAAGTGTGTTGTTTAACAAATTTTTTAAAAGTTCTCGCACTCTACTATTGATCATTGATCACACAATAGCGGATGTTTGAGCTCTGGTGCGTAAATATTTTGATTAACGCATATTTGATGATCTGCGTACAGGCGTCATGTCTAGCTTAACTAGAGTATCATATATCACTGTATTTTATTGAGTTTAGAATATCATTCATTTGAACATCTTCATTTGCTTTTTTACCACTTAAAGATGAAAGATTTTTTTGAAAACTAAGAAAACAAAAAGGAAATATAGAATCCAAACTAAGTTTCAATTTTTCATGAGATATCTAAAGTAAAACATTGAAATCATGTGCCTTATGGAGGCTGTAAAATGCGCGTATGTACTTGGACACCTTGTGGTGGGAGAGGCGTGCCTTGTGGGGGAGGGGCGTGATGTGTTGTGTAATTCATTACCTCGCATGAACAAACTCACTCCGCTCTAAAGGATATTGTTATAGATTTTATCATTATGAATGCATTGAAGTCGTATGTTTTGTTGTTGTTTTTTTTTTGCTAATGTCTACAAGAATCTTAAAACGAGTTTGAATTATTGGGGAAAAAAATCTCAATTAAGCGTAGCAAAACTGCAAGCAAAACTTTAACGTAGCAGATGACTTCATAAAACTTCATGCTGTGTGCTTTTTCCTTAGATCTTATATTTGTAATAACTTAGTTGTGTCAAAACTGAAATAAATTGAGATAACTCGTGCAATGGGTACGAAGTGGTCTGATTAAATATCTATGACTATTTTTTTGTGAAAATTCAATAGAATTATACAGTCTTTTATTGCAGGCACGTTCATTGGCCATGCTTTCAACGCCGTATGAGTGGTTTTTCTACGATCCGGTAAGCTAATTTCAATAGAATAATTTAAAGCAAAATAATCTTACCTAGAAAAAAATGTTCAAAACATTAAAATCAGTATAATCAAGCAGACGATCACATTATTCATTATATCAACATATTTAAGAGCAGTGAAGGCAAAACTTTTCTCATCCGTCAGTTTGTGACAGTTTAAAAGCGCACATTATTTCAAATGAATTAAATTTTACGCCGAATGCTTATGCTAAAATAGAAAAAGTGGAAACTCCACAGGTCGCTCAACACGACAAAAACGAAAATGTTGCAGGTTCAGTTTGATTGCGCCTTTTCATGGACGGTAGTGAAAATGGATGTGTAGGAAATGTCGAAGGCAGTTGAACATAAGTTATGTCTAAGAGTCGTATTTTCGAGACTTATTCTTTTCAACATGTCACATGGCGCAGTGTCCATAATTTATTAGCTGGTTAATTTCTTGATGTTTTTGAAGAATGTATCTGAATTTATTAATGGTTTATATTTTCATCTGGTTTATAATTTAATTAAAAAGTGTACAGTAAAGTAAGGAAAATGCACCTTTTAATGTTCTACATAGATTTTGTGTAGTTTTCGTTGGTGATTGCTCAAAAGTATTATTACTATTTTATATAGGTACTTGTTGTAATATCACATTCCTCTTGAACTTCAAATATTTACTACAAAAATTTGCTATTTAGCCGTCCCGCATTATAGCATGTTTCTAATATACACGAAAAACGTTATGAAAAATACCCGCAAAGCTAAAATAGTTCTGTAGTAACAGGAATAATGTTATATACTACAACCGAATGCAAATTCCAAAGATGTTCAAGCTTAGCTTGCAAGGACATGAAAACATTTAAGTTACAATCGTATCAAGCCTGGAAACCGTAGAAGCCAAAACAACTTGTTTGCTGTATTTATTGAATCAGTGAGCAACAATGTTTCAACCACGAAACTGCTTTTGGTAATTACTTCCAAACCCCTCAATGTTTTGTATTTCTACTTGAACTGTCAACAGTGGAAATGTGAAAAAGTTTCTTTATATGGCTTCATGTTCACCGCCGTTTGAATACATCTGCGGATGTCTCTAAATTGATTTTTGTACTTTTTAGCATGTGCAAATGTTGAGTTCTGCTCCACCCGGGGCTAGAGGGCGTGGACGGTAGCATGCATTTCCACTACCGTCCATGAACAGGCTCAATCAAACCGAGCCTGCACCATTTTCGTTTTTGTCGTGTTGGGCGACCTGTGAAGCTTCCACTTTTCTCTATTCTATAAAGCAAGACATGTGCACCGCCATATGAACACATCTGCGAATGTCTCTAAATTGTTTTTGTACTTGTAGCAAGAGTAAATGTTGAGTTCTGCTCAACCCGGGGCTAGAGGGATTGGGCGGTAGCATCCATATCCACTACCGTCCATGAACAGGCTCAATCCGAGCCCGCCACAATTTTGTTTTTGTCGTGTTGAACGACCAGTGGACTTTCCACTTTTTCTATTTATCACCAATTTAATATTTAAATGCCTTTGCATGTCAGAAAATATATCTTTTCTCACAGGGTGACGAACTCGCAGACGTAATGAACAATTTTCCAGATATCCATGTGAACTTCACTGTATTTACCATGATGCCTTTCAATAGCACAGTACCAAAAGGCCAACCTACAAGGGACAGTTTTAACAAGACACTCGCGCAAGATGCTGTTTCACTTCTTCAGGAAGCTGTTAATAAGCCATTTGAAAAAAATACCACTGAGTTCGTCAGAAATAGTTTGGCTGAAAGGATTTTATCAGTAAGTAAATACAGAGAAAATATTTAACATTTTGACAGATTGTTTTTTATTAATATCACATAAAATGTTCAGCGTCTGAATTGTTAGAAAAGCAGAGAGTGTGTCTTAGTGTACTAATTCTACATTGAGTTCATATCGTGATAGAACCAAACATCGGTAAACAAACTAGAACTTCAGCAGGAAGAAATTCATCAAATTCTAGTTGTGAGTCGTAACTAATTCAATGTCATCATTTTTTAAAGCAGTCGATGACGCATTCTTCTTTTTATTACGTCATTATAAAGTAAACACATATCCTTCTCGTGTAATAGTTCAATAGATATTCATGCATTTGTAACTGCTCAACAGATATTAATATATATATATTTGCAATTTGTCTTATTAATAATAAAACTAATTTCATTTGAAAACCACGTTGTATATTGATATTCTTATTTAGATCGACTTCAATGGAAAATCAGGTTCGATTCAATTTGATGAACATGGGAAAAGAATTAATTTGTCAATTATCCTGACTGAAATGTCTGGCTATGCAACACATCAGGTAAATTGCAGATTCACTGAATAGTGGGTGGCTAGCTATTCGTGTCGTAATATAAACAGCTAACTAGTATTATACTAGTATTATACTAGTATTATACTTACTTATATTATACTATTTGAACCTATGACAAAGTTTGTAAAGCCCTTTCCTTTTTATTGAACAATATTTACGTCAGGTTTGTGAATGCCGTTTTTAGACAAGTAACTGGTATTCCCGTTGGAACAAATTGGGCATCCATTGTCGCAAATTTGTTTTTATAATGTTATGAAAGGGATTTTATGTTCGGCTTTTCTCCAGATACACAGGCAGACATTATTACTGCATTTAATAACACATCACGCTACCTGTATGGTATTCTTAATACGGATAATCCTTTTTTTGCTCAATTGGTGTATACTATTCATCCCTGAGAGCTCTGAGTAAATAAAACTAACAATTCGGATACTACTGCTTCATTTCTAGATTTACATCTCTCTATTTACGACAAAAGGGATGATTTTAATTTTAGTATTGTAAAATTTCCCCCATTTGGATGGGGATGTATCCCAAGCAGTATCTTACGGGGTATATATTTTTTCAATTAATTCGTTTTGCAACAGCGTGTAGTCATGCTGAAGACTTCAAACCACTGTGTTCCTTTATTTTTCGTTTTGTCCTAGTATGTTAGCTTTGTGAGAGTGTGTGTGTTGGTCATGTGTGCGTCCGCGTGCTGGGTTGGTGTTTGAGAAGGCTGCGTTTATGGAAATTGTTGGATAATTATCCTTGTTTTTACCTTAATGAATTCAAAGAGATCATTAATGCGTAAGAGGTCGCGCCCTAATCAAATGTGCTTACTATCCACTTACTGATAGCGGGCATTCCGTGGCCGAGTTGTTAAGGTCACTGACTTCAAATCACTTGCTCCTCGCCGATGTGGGTTCGAGCCTCACTCGGAGCGTTGAATTTTTCATGTCAGGAAAAAAAACAAAGATAAGTATCAAACAGGGAATGCCACGCACCAAAAACGCAGCCTCCCCAAAACGAAACCCACAGTACGCAAACGTGCACACGCACGCACACACACGCACGCACACACACACACACACACACACAAAACCAACACATGACGACAAAACGAATAAACAAAGGAACACAGTGGGGCAGCCATACAGCCGGCTTACGGAAGGTCGGTGGTTCTACCCAGGTGTCCGCCCGTGATGAAATAATGCAGGGAAGGACACCTGGGGTCTTCCTTCACCACCAAAGTCACCATATGACCTGAATTGTGTCGGGGTGACGTTAAACCCAACAAATACAAAATCAAAACTTACTAATGATAGAAAAAAGTGTCCATACGAATTAAAGAGCATTCTATCATTCCATCATCATATAGGTTGCATTATTTCCTTCTCCACAGATTGGTGAATGGCATTCAGATGTTGAAATGTTTGACACTAGACTCCAAATTGCTTCACGGTTTAGTTCTAGTAATATTTCCCATCCTTTCCCCTTGGTTGGAAGAACAGCAAGAGTTGTGACAATTCTGGTAAGTTATTTATACATATTATTATCACTTCCCATGTCTACATGTCATGGAATTCCACTCTTTAACAGTTAGGATTATTTGTTTCTATTGAGGATAACTTTAAGACGTCTTCAATTATGTTGATTGAATTGTCAGATTGAGGTTAGGAAGACTCTTATTTCTTAAACGCTACATGGCTAATATAATTTTGTTTATTTACCTATAGAATTTGAGAGAAGCCTGTTAACAAAGGGATTAGTAACTATGTCATCGTAAAAGTTGGCTTTGTTTCAACTAAGGATGAAATTGGATCATTTACCCTTCATTCTCGTATATCAGATGGAAATATCAAATAAATATGTCAATGTCATGAGCTTCGTCGACAAATATCTAAGAAGAAAAAAATCAAAATTTGTAAATAACTTATTAAGAAAAACAATATTGCGTTAAACACAACCAAGTACGTGCGCCTGTTAGTCAACAGAAATAAATTAAGACTGTACAATATACAGTATTACGGTTTGACTTGTTCCTAATTAGGGAAAACGAACATTTAACCTTTGTCTGTTAATATTCAAAACACTTGTGTGAAGGGCACGTGTATTATCGTAATAACAATTTTGCAAGACAGAAAACTGTCAACTATTCGTAAACAAATTATTTACTATCTTCTCAATGATCACGAATTTAATACTTATCTCGCTTAAAGACAAATATTTTGCTCAATGAAAAGGGTTACTTGCCATTTATATCAATCCAAGGGGCTAAAATTTATTTCCTACAGACTGTTAGCTCGTTTAGCCTGGAACTTGACAGTAATTTGAGAAAATTGCGAGAGGCTATCAGTTAAATTCCATCGGTCATTTTTGGTTTTAGATTCAAAGAGATTTTTAAGAGACGATTGCCACTTAAATAGAACCTGAATACAAGCGTTCATTAGTATAAACTTTCAATGCATCATACATTGAATATATTCTATTGTCATCAAAACGCTTGTCTGAACTTTGTGCATACGCTAAACCGATATCTATAATTGATTTCTGACAGTTGTATGAAACAAACACATAAAACAGAGTAATATTTTTGAAGGAATTGAATTAATGTGTTGATTTGACATAAAACAATATGTCTTAGTTGGAACCCTTTATGAATAAATGGTAATATACAAACCATATATAAACTAAAAGCGAAGTTACTTATTTAATAAGGTAGTAGAATACAAAATGCTCTGATCGAAAAGTAAATTCCTTGAAATTAAACCGATGCCTTTTATAGTTACATGACAATAACATAATAGTTCGATCACTTCTGTATATACTAACACGTGTAGAATAATTTTCAAAATTACAATGTAAGGAAACCCTTTTCCAATACTTATATAGGTGTCTGACCCTAAAGGCAAATCCCAATAGTTTTCATTAAACAATATGCTGTAATTTGTACCGCGTCTAGCAGTACGAATTTATGGAGATTCACAAATGTTTATTCCTAACAATTTGTTGTCGGCTCTCGGATTGCCCCATGTGTTTATTATCAGAAGTGCGGGTATTGATAAAGGTAGTCACATGCATTATAAGCAAAATATTGTTAAAATATACTGAGCTAACAAGGAAGTGATATGGCACTGCATTGTTTGCAATCATTTCTTACGAACTGTCACACGTTTTACGACGTTAAATGAGATTATATTTTAATTGTACTCTGTAGTAATCACGGTCTCAGCTTAAGGCGTTAATTTTCTGCGAAATGAGTAGAGTATTAAATTATCAGTGCAATTTCTTGGATCCTTAGGCAATATAATGTAATTAAGCTCTGCGTGTAAACCTTATTGGCACTAATCTTATACATGCTTTCCTTTTTTCACGTTGTTTGTTTCACAAAAATGAAGAATAATATGTTAAATATATAAATATTTTTCTAAGAGGAAACGGAAAGAAAACAAAACATTTATTCATATTATCATTCATTTTGAAGGTAGTCTCAACTGCACACAATGTCTTGAACGCAACTTGCATGCTTCAAACCAAATTGGCGTCAGACATGTTTAGAGTCAGTGTACCCGGTTTCGCACACATTTCCTAAGAATACTTTCCTATTTAGTCAAAAATGATTAAATTTGAATTTACCTCTACATGCTTTAATAAATACACTTATTTTGGTTTAAAACACGCTTACTTTCCTTTCCCACTTCAATGACGTCATACCTCTTGGTGAACTTGATTCGGATAACATATTTTGACCAGTTTTTGCATTTAAGTGTACCCGGTTTCGCACACCATGCTATTTATAGAATTCAGTGATAGTAATGCATTTACCCAAAAGAAAAATTTCAATTAACTTTTTAAGTATGTATTCTATTCAATTTAAACATGTATTTTCCAATAAAACATCTGAAAGTGAAATTAAAAAGCAGTTATGAAAGTGAAATATGGGGACCAAACCCTGTTTTTACTGCTTAAAGCAGAAAAGGCTAAAACAGCTGAATACATGAAACAAAAATAAACAATAGAAGCTGCTGAATCACAAAAGACCCCAACAAGTCTTGTCATTCGATTAAGTTCTCTGTTTTAATAAAAACGTAAAGCAAACAATCAAGTTGAAGTCATTTTGCAGGTTGGGAGAACTTCAATATCTGTTGAAATATTTTTCATTTCGGTAAAGTAATAGGTAAATACCTACATGTATGAAGGAAAAGTGATTTTTCAATTTATTTTACACCTTGTTGTTGTTTGCTTAGTCATTATTTTCATAAAATTTAATATTTTTCAGCTAACCTACTGGTCTCCATTAGTATTGTTATTGTTTTCGTCTGCACCTACCAGAACGAGGCTAAAGCGGGGATGAACCCCTTGTGTCAATTTATGTAGGGAATAACTCAATTTTGTGAAATAATAACAAAGAATTGTTGAATTTTCTGCTTTATTCTCACAAAGCACATGAATTTGCTGGGTGTGCGAAACCGCGTACAGTGCGAAACCGGGTACACTGACTCTACTGTATTGATAAATACTAGCACTGTAAATTTATTTTGATAAGTGTTTTAAATTTTTCCTTTCTTTGAATTAATACAATGTAGTGATGCAAATCGTATATATGTGTTCACTTACAAGTCTGTTGTATGAAATGACTTTGATTTGAATTGGTTTGATTTCTATGTGAATATTTCTTTTATATATGCTGTGGCATGTGCGAGTTCGTTTGTACTGCTAGGCGGTTTGTCGTAATTGGTCTGGTATATTGTGGTGGTGATTTAGTTCGTATAAATTCTCTCTACTATATAATAATTTATAATGCGAACTTGTATCCTAGCGGACCTCACGTATGGGAAAGTCAACTGTACTGAATATAATCATGTCCCTTAATGCAAACTATCTCAGTATATTCAATGTATCCTCGAGATCCAGTTAACTTTCAGAGGGAGAAAATATTAAGCTTCTCTGGTCCCAATCAGTTAAAAAGACTAAAATGTCATTACTGATTTGTGAGACATGAAAACAGAGATTTGAGTATATATATGCAAATATTGAACCAGTACGAATGTGTAGTACAATTCGGGCTCGTATGTAAAGCAGCACCGAAACTAATCTTATTGGGTAGTGGACTTGCTGTGGCATGTGCGAGTTCGTTTGTACACTTGTATCCTAGCGGATCTCACGTATGGGAAAGTCAACTGTCCTGAATATAATCATATCCCTTAATGCAAACTATCTCAATATATTCAATGTATTCTCGAGATCCAGTTAACTTTCAGAGAGAGAAAATATAGCTTCTCTGGTCCCAATCAGTTAAAAAGACTAAAATGTCATTACTGATTTGTGAGACATGAAAACAGAGATTTGAGTATATATATGCAAATATTGAACCAGTACGAATGTGTAGTACAATTCGGGCTCGTATATAAAGCAGCACCGAAACTAAACTTATTGGGTTAGTGGACTGCTGTGGCATGTGCGAGTTCGTTTGTACTGCTAGGCGCTTTGTCGTAATTAGTCTGGTATATTGTGGTGGTGATTTAGTTCGTATAAATTCTCTCTACTATATATATATATGTTTGTTTATAAAAAATAATGAATTTTGCCCTTTTCAAATAATTTTTTTTATCATAGTTATTATCATAATCCCTAAACATAGAAATGTAAGAATGATAAAAGTAGTAGTCTGTGCGTAGGTGTGAGAAAGAGATGTCAGGTATTTTATTCAAAATTGAGTTTTGAAATTTTATTTGAAAGAAAAATGCATATTTTGAATGCTAAAGAACACACACACGCCAACTCAAATACACACACTTACACGCTCGCGAGCGAGGCTGCGGATACACGATGACTTCAGGACAGATAATTTTCGATGTCATTTAAATAGAAAATGCATTATTTTAACTCATGACATGCATTACGGGTCATGCTCTCAATATTCAATAAACCCCAGAGAATAATAACGCCACATGAAAAAGCAATGCATTGGGAGATGCTGGTTTTCATTAAAATTCGTTTTTCTATGTTAATGCATTAACTCTGACATAGAAGCAGTAGGGACTTTTTAAAAATGATTTATGGTTCATTATTTGCATGCTGTTGCCATCAAATCTAATTTGAAAGGAAATGAAACTTGACATTATCTTTGCAGGAAAAGCCATTTTGTATGTACAAAAGAGATCACAAAGTGCGCCACGGTAATGACAGATTCGAAGGTTTCGCTGTTGATCTGATTCGTGAAGTGGCAGATATGCTTAACTTTGAGTATCAAATTTATCTGGTTCATGATGGTAACTTTGGAACCAAAATGTCGGACGGTAGTTGGAACGGAATGATAGGGGAACTTTTGCAAGGCGTAAGTGAAATTAGATAGAAGATCAAAACTGAATGCATAAAGTGATACCTTTTTCACTTTGAGGCATTGTTTTCAGGGATATATATATATATATATATAGCGTTCCTGATTTCAAAACGAAAAATTAAAATAGAGATTCTTGTTCAGCTTAACATTTTTTTTTGTTATTTTAAGTCAAAATTTATACAAGAATTATAGTTACAATGTAAGCTTACTCTGCTGAATGGATTTTTAGTAAAAACCCAATGTAAAATATATGCAAACATATGATCTGACAATTGATCTAATCAGTCGGACTGAATGTCTTTATATATTATCATTTTAAAAATAATTTACAGATATTTTTCATTATTCCAAAGAGAGTCACCTTAACAATTTCTAAAAACATTTTAGCAGCCAAATAAATTTCTTCGATGAGAGTTTATTTCGGTCATGAATTTGAATATAAATCAATTCAGTATATGGCAATTGTGCATACTTGAACGTTTAAATGGTTAGCAGGAATCTATAGCTCTCTGAAGGTTTATTAAATGTTTATGTTTATGGTCTTACTACTAGAGTTGTCCCGTTGATAGCAAGGGAACGTTTTCGAACTGAGGGTTGAAATAAGGGTAATTGTTTACATCAATGTTTTATTAATTTATTAAGATTATTATCCTGTTCAATGAAATGTATTAACTGGTCTCCACGTACTTGGATTCAGTGTTGTTATATGTTCTGGTCCTTTTGGATCATGGAGTCTGTTCAAAATAATATGTATAATATAGGTCCGCTTAAGCCGGTGCTAGCGGACGCGAGAGGTGTTGCCCATTTCATTACCTCTCATGAGCATACTCAATTAAACAGAGTCTGCTATTATTTCTATGCCTCCAGAGGATCATTTTACAGATTTTATTGGAGATAAGTTTCCTTGAAGGCATATAATTATATAATTATAAATTTTTCATCGTCACTGAATCGCTAAGAATAATAATGCTAAAAAATAAAAGACCAACATGTGTATTATTATCTGTTGAAACTGCATTTAACTGCTAAATCATTAAAGACATAAAACATAACAGTACTAGAAATATCATAGTGAGGCGACACTGACTTATGAATTTATGTATTCTGCATGCAAGTTAACTGACAGTTCCTGAAGACCTTTAATTCGTGTGTACCGTTTTATTTGTCATTTCCGTTTCATAACGCAGTCCTTTAATGCGTATATAAACGCATAAAAATTTTGTGTATTAAATCGTACTCTAATCGATGCGGCGATTCATGAGAGTGACATGATTTTTCTTCTTTTCAGAACGCAACAATGTCGGTGGCACCTTTAAGTATTAATTCAGAACGAGAGGCGGCCGTTGACTTCACTAAGCCATTTATGACTAGGTATATAAGTGTCCTCATGAAAGTGCCGCGCTCCGAAACATCTTATTTTGAGTTTCTTAATCCACTTCATCCAACCGTCTGGTTTTGTACCTTAGGTGCCTTTGTCTTCGTTAGTATTGTGTTATATATTCTTGAACGAATTGGGACTATAGACAGAAAGGAATGTCCATCGATAAGCTTTAAAGAGAGCTTTTGGTTTGTATTTGGCTCTTTACTACAAGGAAGTACTGATTCCTCCCCGTCGACTCTTCCTGGAAGAATATTGACATCTTCTTGGTGGTTTTTTGCACTTATTCTTATTTCATCATATACTGCAAATTTAGCAGCTTTTCTGACAGTCAAAAAAATAAACACACCGATAAAAACTGTAACTGACTTAGCCTCCCAAACAAAAATTAAATATGGAACTGTTCAAAGCAGTGGAATTATGTCCTTCTTCAAAAACACCGATATAGAGCATTTTTCAAAAATGTGGGCTCAAATGTCTGAAATTGAGCCATCTTCAATGGTAAAATCGACAGAGGAGGGATTTAAAAAGGTTAAAGAAGAATTATACGCTTTTTTCTGGGATACTACAGTCAATAAATACAAGACAATCGAAAACTGTGATTTTATGGAAGTCGGACCACCATTTGACCCTAAAGGTTTTGGTATTGGTGTACCACCTGGCGCCACTTATAGAGAGGAACTGTCTATGGCGATTTTGAAACTGAGTGATATTGGACGATTGCACGAACTCGAAAACAGGTAAAATGTTGTGACTGAAAATAAATATGTTTTAAATGAATTGTAATTTTGATAGAGCTATGTAGATTATAAATTCAATTAAATGACACAATTATGATAGCATTTTCTGATTTGCAATTATTGCTAAGGCAATTTATCGATAAAATAGATCTTAGAATTATAATAATAGTTAAAAACACATAATTTCTGTTTGTACAATAAATAGATCTAAGTAAACTTTATGTTATTAAGACACTTGCTAAGGCTTTAGAAAAGAATGTAAAAGTGTAAATCGTATTTGAATAACTTTTGTTTGAATGCCTTAGGTGGTGGGGTCGACGCAATTGTCCGGATCATGGTAAGCCATCTACCGACGAGACGTCGGAACTGCAGATTGATAACGTTGCTGGCGTTTTCTTCATACTTGTTGGCGGTGTGGCTGTTGCTGCTGTTGTGTGCCTTGGTGAATATTTTGCCAAACAAATTTCAAACAGTGTCAAAAAGGTAATATATATAAAAATCAATTAACTTCATCAGCTGTGTGTTTGACAATACCAAACTATATGTCTTAGGTGGTGGATATTGAGGAAAATATTTTATCAAATAAGAAACAGTGTCTTAGTTACAGTTTAGACTTGGATCCATTTAATGTTGTTTACGTTTTCGTGGTTTGGGTCATAAAATATCTAGCTTGAATCTTCGAACTTAACAATTAACTTGACGCGTGTACAACTTTATTATTCCTAAGTAATGTTATTGTCAGGTTCCAACAGAGCAAAATTCTTACGTCAAAACACACGGTCTCTTCTTGATTAGTTTGAAGGAAATGGAACTGCATTGGTCTAAACGAGATATCAATTATTTTACACTAGTATATTTATAATTATCGAATGCTTTCGTTTCCGTTGTATTGCCTCTGATTCTTAACGTTGACATTCTCTTACTTTCTAATTCTTAATCACGCCAGACCTTACAGGACTGGATGCACATACCATTAAACATGGTTTAAACCCTGTAAAATATCCATTAAAATAGGAAAAAAAGTTACTTAACCCCATTAATTCTTGCATCACTTTATTTAACAGGTTTCACAATATTAATGGGTTACGTGTTAAAATACCATTAAAATACCCATTTTTGACCATGAATCATGCCATTGAAAATTTACTTTGGTAGCTAAAGTAGTTAATGGCTTTGAAAAAATAGTGAAATTCTGTATATTTTGAATTTTACAGGATTATTCATGGCCCTTAAATTTGACTTAATGCCCATTAAATGTTCAGGTTGTGTACGATTTCATTTAAGAGTAAACTTAATGGCCCTTAACAGCAATGTAATGCCAATTAAATCCTACATTCTGTAAAATGTGATTCGTATATATTCTCTTTTTGGTTTTTGGCTTGCTCTCCTATTGAATGCTTATAATGCCAGTCTCATATTGTTCTAAAATGGACTTTAATCATAATAAATACATACTACGCACACATCGTCTATAATATATCATGATGTTATATTTAGTTGCATTAAAGTTATTTCCCCTTGGTGCAGTTACGCCATTTTTTTTCAAATGTTTGCCAAATTGTGTTCCTACAAAAATCGGATTTATTTCAATGAAAGTCGGATGAAAACGTATTAATTTATTTGATAACATCAATCTACAATTTTGGTAAGGGTAAATACGTATTGATGCATGCCACTTTTTCTGTTCTTTGTTTTTCTTGTCCAAATAATCAGCATTTGTATAAGAAAATGGGTGGGGTAAGGAATTTACATTTTAAAATGTGTTCAGACTAGTTTAGATTTTCAAATTTTCCAATCCTTGAGTAGAAACTAAGGTTTATAGAGAAGTGAACAGTACACATAATTGTGAAGATTTACAGTCTGATTCAAATTCATTTAGGGCATGGGCAGATCAAGCGCTTCTTCGTTTCAATGAATCAAAGAGTGCGATACGCTTGATTGGAGATGGGAGAAGCTACTTGTGATGCAATCCATCAAACTTTTGCTCTTAGCTGTTTAGCTACTTGTGATGCAATCCCTCAAACATTTGCTCTTAGCTGTTTAAGTGCATGCACGTGAGCACAAACTACTAAGTAGAGCTAAATTGTGATTGCCCATTGTGCGCTGACATTGTCATCAACAGTTGCTTTTTGAATACACCTGATGTCCAATGTCTGTACCAATAAAAACCCAGTCAGAATGTTTGTCAATTTTAAAATGTTGAATAATTAAAACTACCCACATGGTCACTTGATCTATTAAACCGGTACCTGTAAACCCTTCTCAGTACAACTCAATACAATACAATATCCATTTATTTTCTCATTTCATATGAACAGATGACAGAAAAGGATACAATATAACATATGTTTGTACGTGGCTGTTACATGTGTTTACATTACAAAATAGTAAGAGAAAAAAGAAAAAAAACAAATATTCTTCTAGCATTTTACAAAACAGTACATATGTATAGATACTATTACATGTGTAGTAATACATAGTTTAAATCAATACGGCAAATATTAATATGAAGTTGATTATCTTAAGATGTCTTATTCTGATGGCAAATTTCCATGGCCCTTAATTTGATAGCAATTAAACTATTATGAACCCATTAAAATTGAATCTGACATATTTAATGAGACCTTTAATCATTTTTTTAATAATTAACGGCCATTAACAGAGTATTAAAAAATTAATGGCCCCATTAGTTCTTACCAATTAATGTGGACTTAAGGGGTACTTTTTTAATGGTACATTAATTTCATATCAATTAAATTTTTTCATGGAGTTTTAAGGAGCCTGTTAACTTATTTTAATGGTTTATTTTAAGCAGCTTTTCATGGCCATCAAAGTCATTTTAATGTATGACATTAAAACTATGGTCACGAAAATCCCATTATATAGTAAGAAGTAATGGGTGAATTTTTAATGGTGACCTGTTAAAACTCTGTTAGAAACGTTTGAAAAAATTAAGGCCAATTTCATGACCCCTCTAATGGCATGTGCATCCAGTAGTGTTACACACATTTTGCTTTATTTCTGCTCCATATGCAGCGTGTTCATTTATATTACGAGCGAATGTTGGTAATATATTACACATGATATGGAAATAATATTGAAAATAGACAAGGAAGACACGTGCGTTGAATTGACGTTGACTATTTTCGCAACGGCCATATACTTGCTTCTTAAATTAATATCCCACTGTTTGATGAATTTCTGTCACTACAGATACAGACAATAAACGGTGTCCGCTTCATGTCACTTAAAAAAGATTGTGCACAAATGTTCGCAAGTATTGGCTTCTGGGGTCAATGTTAAAATCTGTTAGACAATACAACCTGAATTGCAACAGATAGTGTCAGATAATGCCAACCACATGTCATAATGGAATATCTATTGCAACAAATATTTTTATTTATTTAATATATATTGCAACGATAATGCCTTTGTAATTTGTTTTGTAATTCACTTCGAGTACTTCATACTGCAAAATAACAATTAATTGTGTAAACTACATCGAAATATTTAGGCTAGCAGTGGTGATAACATAATGTCAGTAAGACGTTTATATCGTAACATCAGGTTTACAGCACTAATTGTCATTATACCAGGTGTCGTCTGCTCCGATTTCTCTTAATCAACCACAGAGAAAACTGTATAAAATACATATACCGTTTCCAATAATATGTTTTGACGATTTATTTTGTTCTCATATTTCTTGATTTTAATACAGGTTTATAAAAGAAACAAAATATGTAAGTTTTAGATTACAATCACGAGTGTATGTTGTAGGAAATAACACACCAAAGCAGTTGCAATAAATCATTGCATAACAATGCTCAAGCTTTGCATGCAATATTTAAATAACACTTAATGCAGCAATTGATTCTAAATTAATAATTCCTCGTTATTCATAAGACTATTAAGTTTTATATTACAATGCTTCAAATGAATAATTTCACTAACATTTGATTTAATTCGCTTATTATGTCTCCCCCAGGAGACATATTGTTTTTACCCTGTCCGTCTGTCCGTCCGTCTGATCTTCCGTCCGTCCGTCCGTCCGTACGTCACACTTCATTTCCGAGCAATAACTGGAGAACCATTTGACCTAGAACCTTCAAACTTCATAGGGTTGTAGGGCTGCTGGAGTAGACGACCCCTATTGTTTTTGGGGTCATTCCATCAAAGGTCAAGGTCACAGGGGCATGAACATTGAAAACCATTTCCGATCAATAACTAGAGAACCACTTGACCCAGAATGTTGAAACTTCATAGGATGACTGGTCATGAAGAGTAAATGACCCCTATTGATTTTGGGGTCACTCCGTGAAAGGTCAAGGTCACAGGGGCCTGAACATTGAAAACACTTTCCGATCAATAACTAGAGAACCACTTGACTCAGAATGTTGAAACTTCATAGGATGATTGGTCATGAAGAGTAAATGGCCCGTATTGATTTTGGGGTCACTCCGTCAAAGGTCAAGGTCACAGGGGCCTGAACATTAAACAATTTCCAATCAATAACTAGAGAACCACCTGACCCAGAATGTTGAAACTTGATAGGATGATTGGTCATAAAGAGTAGATGACCCTTATTGATTATGGGATCACTCCATCAAAGGTCAAGGTCACAGGGGCCTGAACATTGAAAACCATTTCTGATCAATAACTAAAGAACCACTTGACCCAGAATGTTGAAACTTCATAGGATGATTGTACATGCAAAGTAAATGACCCCTATCGATTTTGGGCTCACTTCATTAAAGGTCAAGGTCACAGGGGCCTGAACATTGAAAACCATTTCTGGTCAGTAACTTGAGAACCACTTGACCCAGAATGTTGAAACTTAATAGGATGATTGGTCATAAAGAGTAGATGACCCCTAACGATTTTGGGGTCACTCTGTGAAAGGTCAAGGTCACAGGGGCCCGCACATTGAAAACCATTTCCGGTCAGTAACTTGAGAACCACTTGACCCAGAATGATGAAACTTTGTAGGATGATTGGTCATGCAGAGTAGATGACCCCTAACGATTTTAGGATCACTCTGTTAAAGGTCAAGGCCACAGGGGCCTGAACATGGAAAACCATTTCCAATCAATAACTTGAGAACCTCTCGACCCAGAATGTTGAAACTTCATAGGATGATTGTTCATGCAGAGTAAATGACCCTTATTGTTTTTGGGGTCACTCCGATAAAGGTCAAGGTCACAGGGGCCTGAACATTGATAACCAGTTCCGATCAATTGAGAACCACTTGACCCAGAATGTTGAAACTTCATAGGATGATTGAACATGCAGAGTAGATGACCCCTATTGATTTTGGGGTCAGTCTATTAAAGGTCAAGGTCACAGTGGCCTGTTCATGTAAAATCATTTTTTGGAAATAACTTGAGAACCACTTGACCTACAATGTTGAAACTTAATAGGATGATTGGACATGCAGAGTACAATACCCCTATTTAATTTGAGGTCACTTGATCAAAGGTCAGGGTCACAGGAGCCTGAACAGTGACTTGAGAACCACTAGGCCACGAGTGTTGAAATTTAGCGGGATGACTGGACATGCCAAGTAGATGATCCGTATTGCAGCCAACCATCAGTGTCTCTTTGACTTTCGCTCCTGACTCCTATTGACTTCTTGCCTATAGGACTTTGCATTGGGGGAGACATGCGCTTTTTTACAAAAGCATTTTCTAGTTCACCCTTTGAATTGCTATTGTTTTTTTTTTCTGTTTTTTTTTCCAAAGACGATATCATAAGTTCAATTATAGAATTGTTTCCTGATATAAAAATAAGTAAGATAAAAAAGTGGAAAACCACAGGTCGCCTAAAAAGTCCTTTATTGCATATCGTTCGGGAAAATGACAAGTTCGAATTTTTGTTAGCTTTAATAAAACATTGTATAAGAAGGGTTTGTTTTTACTTTAGAACACTAAAACACTGCGAGTTAAGCAGTTTTCTGTTCAGTTCTAATTTAGCATTCCCTTGTGCGCTATAGTTTCTAGATTTTAAATCAGCAGGACATGTCTTCAAGACATATAAAATGGATGGTGTTTAGAAAAAAATAGATATAATTACGTTTGCTTGTTCAGCAACCGCTTTTATTAGATATGTTTACATTTAACAGGAATGCTTTTCCAAAGACTGATGTACTAATGTTTAATATTTCAGAGGGCATTAGTGCGAGGATCGCTCGTTGCAATGGATATTCTTCAAAATATTGGTCGAACAATGAGCACTGAAGAACAAAATAGACCCCCTCCTCAATGACAATTATAATCCTACCGATATGTCTATTGCTATTTCGACTTTATTTCAACTGTTGATTCAAAATTAATGGAAACGTATTTGTTCTATTTTGTTGTAGTTCAAACATTATATTTCCAGTTGAGTTTGAAAAGATAATGTTTTTGACTTTAGCTTGATAAGTTTGGAAATACTTTTGCATCGTTTTGTTTTTTTTTAATATTAACTTATTGTCAAATACAGATAAAGGAGAGAATTGTTAATCTGGGAGTACCCTTTAATGACACGTTACATGTTATAGTTGCATTCTGGTTATGTTTTATTGAATTAAAACACAAGTATATGTCTTTCTAAAACCTTGCTTTGGAGAGACATTATTTTCAGTTTGCTTGTACATCGTACATGTAGCTGCTGTTATTGAATAAATAAATACACATTGATATAAATCAACCTTATTGCATTTACATGTATATCTTTGGAACTGAGCCTTTCATTTATTATAACAAATGAAGAATATCAAGTTTATCGTTTCTCCTGTTCTGCTTACATAATGAATACATTTTACAACCGCTTGTGTCACCACTGAATATTTTAGCTCTGCATGTTTAAAATCTATAAAAGCAGGCTCTACCTTGCTGCTCAGCGTTTAAATGACATCTTTTGTACGTTTAATATGTGAATACAAACAGACAAGGCACTTAACAACATAATATAATTCATATCTTTAACTCTTTGAACATGATTTAAAAGAGAAGCTTGCTCTTGTAAACGTTTCCCCGCGAAAGCATGAACTCACCAGTATTGTCGTGCATGAACTCCTCTCTGATTACTGAACCATAATCTACTTAAAATACATTCATATTTCTATTTATAGGAGAAGCATGCCCGTGTGACTGACAAAGAAAGGGAGAGTTTCCTCTGAAGGCATGGAATGATCAGTATTGTCATGCATGAACTTTCGCCAACTAGCTTTCCTTGATCATGTGACCATTTTCTATCTATATATATTCTTTTTTTATTTCTATATAATTCATGTATCATGTATTTTGTGTGAATTAGAAGTATTTTTGATGGAAACTTGCATTGATCTTGGATAGTTTGTAGATAATTTATTAAGTTGTGCACATATTTTGAAACTATACGCGAAAGTAAAATGGTACTGGTATTTAATTAATATTTTTACAATATTAATTACTTCGTCTCGATTGGATTTAAACGAAACATTGTTTTTTGACGTCTTTTTTTCTCTATAAATATACGTTTTTGTTTCAGTCTTGTTATGAATATAATGTAATAACGTAAAGCATACAGGAGGTATAATTGAGGAATGTGTATACATTGAAATTTTAATTAAAATTGAAATTAAACTAAGTTAATGTTAACTCTATTCGATTGCCTGTGTAGTTTGGATAGGTAATACGGTATCTGTGTTTTGTAATAGAGGTAAAAGTCAAGGAAATAAAATTAACCACTTTTAACAGCTTTTTCTACAGTCAGTCGGGATTTACAAAGAGGTAAAGCTATTTGATTTCTCAGTGAAGTGTACAAAGTCACTGGAAGTATTCGTATAATTAACAAATATACTACAGCGGTAATTGTGTTGTGGAAATAAACTTTAAGATGTAGGTTGCTTGTATATATTTTCCAAACGATGGTTTCTTTAATTTAAATTTTTTGATTTAAATATTATGCTCAAAACTAGACAGAAACAACGGTATATTGGAACTATGTAACAAAATTAGGTGTATTACTTGTATTTGGCATCTAGATATTACTTTTAGTGTATGATACAGCTATTGTGAACATTTATATAGACAGCCTTATGAAACTGATGAGAAGAGAGCATGCACATATTTGTCATTATATCTCTTTTTATAACTTTTATCACCACGCTTGGGTTTGGTCCATGTCCGAATCAGGTATGAAACATCTCACTGAGTTGAGTTAAATAATTCAGTGAATGTGTTTGCATTGTGTTTGTAGGAAAATATTTTGCGATCGTATTGATTTTCACTTATACACTACTTGTAAAACGTGGCGAAATTTTACTATGCAGTAGAACAACTAAAAAGGCATGCGATTATTGATATCTGCAAATTCACTTAACCATTAAACGCACCTCAATCGCCAGCTTCGTTTTCAATGACGTATATTTTGAGCATATGTTATTATTAGCAGAAGACAAAGTAAAAGACATTGCATGTCATTTATCTGCACCTTATAATGCATTATGGCTGTTGTATGGTTGTCATTTTCCATGATTCTTTAGGAAGTTCTGTGATATTTTGATTACCATTATTGCAACAGTGCACGTTACTCTATTGTTCATCATCCTACCTTTTTCGTCCGATCCCAAAACAAATATTTATAAATCATATTACGCAGAGCATATCGAGGTGAGGATTGGGGATCGGTGGGAGACACACAACGACACAAAACGCACACTTAGAATGTTTTCCGTTCTGAAGTAGTATACAGTTGAAAACTGACGTTAAGCCTGTCTTATAGTAATAATTGGTTGTATTTAATTTGAATTCAGGATTCTAACAGGGGTAGTTTTGTAATTTTCTGATTTATTGTTTTTATTATTTGAGCCGCGCCATGAGAAAACCAACATAGTGGATTTGCGTCCAGCATGGATCCAGACCAGCCTGCGCATCCGCGCAGTCTGGTCAGGCTCCATGCTGTTCGCTTTTAAAGCCTATTGGAATTGGAGAAACTGTTAGCGAACAGCATGGATCCTGACCAGACTGCGCGGATGCGCAGGCTGGGTTGGATCCATGCTGGTCGCAAAGCCACTATGTTGGTTTTCTCATGGCGCGGTTCATTTTAAGTTTTCGCAAGGTCAGACATTCCTTGGTTTATGCTGTGCTCTGTAAGTTTTTCAGATTGCTTTGGAAATAATTCATCACACATTTTCTTAAATGTACCATTGTTGAAGTAGAAAATCGGGAGAATTTTCAAGAGGGGGTGGGGAGTATACAGCAATACATACAGTACTTAATTTAAGATGATTTTTGTCAACTTTAACCAACTGATAGAAATAACTACAATCCAAACACGCAGCTTCCATAAAACCAAATTTGATGTGCGTGATAAAATATCAGTACTTCATGTCAACAATAGGCCTGTATTTTTTTTTTAAATGCGGACTATAGTTTGCTGTTTGAATTGATTGTAAAGTACGCGTGTCTGTCTTGTTTTTCTTGATGTCTTTTTCAATACTATAATTTTGTGTGCATGTTTCATTTGAATACTATAAACATTTCTAAAATTTCGGGGGAAATGTATTGAAACAAAACACTGATTTTCTAAAATAAAAACAAAAGTTCAGCTGTTACTAATAAACTTCAGTCTGAATTTTAAGTTATTATCGTGTTTGTTATCTTATTCAATTGTAAGTCACATATACACCGTTCATCTGTCTTTTAATCGAAACGAAGATAAATTACTTTGTTATAACGAAAAGGTTTGACGGAGCTAAGATCAGCTTCGTCTTTTTCATAGGGGAAGAAACATTTTGGATATCCTTTGAAAACTAATTGATTATAAATTATTTAAAGTACAAAAGAATGTCTGAATTTCATGTCGGAAGACGAATGTCATTTTTATAATACGGATTCAGTATTTTTATTGTATAAAATATTACTTTTATCTAAATAATTTAAGTGCAAAATAAATAATGCAGACATTGACAAATATCAACTTATCATAGCTATCAATCCCTATTGTACAGCGGCTCGAATGTCCGATAAATATGCCCTTCATACTACAAATTCCCATGTAAAATGGAATCAGACAGTCTGCAAAATACCGACATATCTAATTAAAATACTACTTTTAATGGTCTGAAAATCATACGGCAGATTTGTGACACGATCCAATGCTTCACAAAATGATCACCCCTTGTTGCATCTTTTTTTTCTGTACATAACCGCTGTGTTCTTTTATCATTTACACCATTTTCAATTTTGTTTGTCATTTATATTTAAATCTATAATTTTGTGTTAAACAAATTGTCTTAGAGCATCCAAAACTCTTCTCACCATTAAACAATGCACTTAGTTGATCTTTGATCTGTAAGACCTAGTATATACTGTACATATAATTATTGTTTAGTCCGATACAAGTAACATTTCATTTTGTTTTACATATCTGGAATTTATACTACACATCTGAAACTAAGTGATGACAAAATAAATATTGAATGATCTGGACTGTTTTTGTTATATTGTTGTTTTCTGAAGCCAATGAAAGCTAGTCTGTAAGAAGAACTGTCAGCCATAATCTCTTTATTGATGTCTTTGGTATATTCAATATGTTTTATCAATTATTTTAACGGCCATAATTTAACTGCCATGAGTTGGTCATAGACAATATTTCATTTATGGGAATAAGTGTGGCTATGCATACTGCTTCTTCGTGATTATGAAGTCCATCAAATGTATCTGTTTAATAAAAATCCGCTTGCCTGTGCTAGGAGGGTAAGGAGTGTTGTGTGTTTCATGACCTGCTATAAACACACCAATACTGTATAAGAAATTCGTATCGCAGTCAGGTCAGGGGGAGGATTTTTAACCACACATTCCTGGTTTTGAAGCGGTCATATTTAATCCCATATCTAGTAAACAGATTAATTTACACAAAATAGATTAAACATGATTATGTCTATAGGACACAGTTGACACCATTTACTGTCACTTTATGTATGGTTATTGTAACAAATTACATTTTCATATTCTCACATTGAGAAATCAAACCAGGAAATGTTACACCAAGAGGATGATATAATGGTATTTCATGTACACTCAGTAACGTCAACATTAATTAGTATCCTTGTATAGTTGTGCTGACTTCACTTGAACAATTGCTTTCCTATTGCATGGATTAAACATATTCATTCTTACTAAGCTTGGTATATTGGCTCGTTTATTGAGCTTTAGGTAACATCGATACAATTTTATGTCAAACACAGAGCAACATTCAAGTTTTATAAAGGTTGCGGAAGACTTCTGGCGCTCCTCTACACAGGCGTGCATATGAATAGCAGAAACATCTTTCTTTAAGCCATTTGAATGGCTTCTTTACAACAGAAATCTACAACCAAAGCGGGGGTTCGAGCGAACGCCTGTGAGCGGCACTTACAGACTGCTGCTGCAATAGTTAGCAACTGAGCCAAATGATAGTAGAATCGGATTGATTGCGTTTGGTCATAAGAGGTAATGAATTGAGTAAACCAAAAAAATGATAAAGTTTAGTGTAAATTTCCCGGAAGCACAGAGCAACCCAAAACACAGCCAAATCACATTTTAGTATATATAAGCCCAAACTAAAATTGATTTATTGGACACATTGTTTTGTACAGACCCCAATGGCGTCTTAACAACACGTTTCTTATTACACAAAATACTGTAAAATTTGAAACTCAGAACGAGTAGTACTAAAATCACTTTGGAACGATAAATCTCTGAATCAAGGATGCAAGTATTCCACAAACTTTTAGTTGGTGATCTTGACATTGATCTTAATGTCCATATTGGCGCCAAAATGGCGTTCTAATTACAAACATATAGCAAGAAAAAATAAATGAAATAATTACAGGTATGCATGGTCATTTCTGCTACCAAACGTTTACTCTCAAGAATTCCGATTTCTTACCAGCGTTTTACTGTACTTTAAGGTGTAATGATCAATTAGTTTAAATTCAAGTAGTGGCATACGGCTGATAGATTCTGCATTTGACAATTACATTTTTACATAATGTTGGTATTTAACATGATTTCAAAGTATATGAATTAGTAAATTTGTGAATTGTCGGAAATACAAACAGAAACTCTTTCATTCACATTAAAATTTAATTATTCAACAACTTCCCACGCACTTCTGTGCTAACCCAAATTCTCAAACTTCTTCAAGATACCGGACGTTATTTCTCAACTTAACCTTTGTGATCTCCTAAAATATAGTATGAGTAACAGGAGGTGTAACATTGTTGTTTTTATTACCTTGCAGATGGAAATTCCAATTTCGGGTTAAGCAAAGTGTTTATTGTGAAAGATAATCAATTCTATTATTATTACATTGATAACGAATATTACAAATAAAATACATGGGAAATAATTGTTATCTTGTTATAACAGGTAAAATTAAGAGAAATATGAAGTTCATGAATAAGATATTTTCAACTTTTATAATGTCCGTGGTGTTTCATCATACGTACTTAAAGGTTACTTTGACCAAAAAAGTATTGTCTTCTTTTCCACCAAATCAAATTTGGGACACATTGGTTATGAAAAAATAAATGTCAGCCGAGGCGATCTTGATGTACTTATTTTGAAGTCGTGTTATTTAAATTTTATTATATATACATGAAGACAGATAAATTGTTTTGTGATTTAACCTTTTACAAGTACAGTTGTATCAAACCCTTGTCGTCGAAATGTACAAATACGTACACCATTTAGTTAAATAGATTTGATTTGCCAGTTAGTCATTAACTTAGAATTTGAGATATCAACACATAAACCATAGCCCAGTGTTTTAGTATTCATTAGACAGAGTTTTAGTCATATTATAGAAGTAAAAAATTCTAATTAAACAAATATAATTTTTACCATATTCATTGTTTGAATTCAGTAAAATTTTAATAAGAGAGGAACATATACAGTCGACATTGTATTAAGAGACCACCCAAGGGACTGCTAAGAAGTGGTCTCTTAATGGAATGGTCTCTTAATGAATTTCAGTCAGATGAAAAGGAAAGTTATTTTTAACTGCTAATGCAACTGTATTTATTATGAACATACATGTATGATTTTAAAATCTGTTTTATCATCGTGAACACTTGTCCAAGTCCACAAATCGTGAAAATTATGGCTACATTGTTTGTCAGTTTGGCTGATACAAAGGTTAATTGCATTCAGTCACGTGCAAAACATACTCGCTATTTACACAGATGAAGAAATGCCTGGTAGAATTTTGGTACCCGGTCGCTAAATAGATACTTTTGTCGAATATTTTACCTGTCGGGACTACATTAATGTGGTCGCTAGTCGTTTAATAAAAAGGTCGCTTAATGGAATGAATTTATATACTGAAAACGTTCGGGAGGGATTTTGACTGGTCGTTTAATAAAAAAATCGCTTAATAGAGGTGGTCGCAAGTACGATGTCGACTGTATGAGCCGCACCATGAGAAAACCAACAAAGTGCATTTGCGGCCAGCATGGATCCAGACCAGACTGTGCATGGTCAGGATCCATGCTATTATATTTCAAAGCCAATTGCAATTAGAGAAACCGTTAGCGAACAGCATGGACCCTGACCAGACTGCGCGGATATATATAATTGCTGTATACTAATAGCCGTATTTTCTGAGTGTATCACAAACGAAACTTTAGTGTAAACAATAAAGATGATATGGTTATGAAAATTGTTGAGTACAATTAATGAAATTCTACATAAACGCCTTCTGAAGGAGAGAACAACCGAAAGATGATGTCCATTTCCTCGGCTAATTATTTGAATTTTTTTTTCATGAATTGCTGAAATTATGTTTATTATGTGATAATGACAGCAAACCAGCATTAATGTGAATTTGTTTTAATCGTGACTGTGTTGTTGCACGACCTTTTCTTTTCACAGTGCAGACTCGGCCACTACTACGATAAAAAAAATTGAACAGGGGTTTGATGACTGATGATACTCAACAGAGCCTTTGTCAGTTTTTTTTTTTTTTTTTTTTTTTTTTTGTAGTTTCACCCTGTTTTAATTGTATGCTAAACACAAAAAGGGGTTATAGGAAATATGCATAATGAATATGATTAGAAAACCACTCTAGTACCAGCGCAGAAGCTATTGCAGGAGCTATTTGATGAAGTAGCGTCATGAGACAGAACGATTAATGAACACTTTTTTCACTTTAGGATTTAAATTAAAGCTAGTGTTTTTTTATTCACTTTTTTGAGATTTTTTGACATTAGAACGTACAAAGAAGAGAGAGAATATTAAACTCTATTTTAGCCCTTACCCTGCTGAATTTCTGTAATGAACTTGTCCATCTTTTAGTTTGGACAGTACAATGAACTGTTAAACGGGGTGCTTACAAAAGGATACCGACTGAATGGCGAACAGTGCAGATCATGATCAGACTGCACGGATGTGCAAGTTCATCATGATTTACACTGGCCGCAAAGGTAGACTCAGTCGTGTCCAGCATTATTAGGGTTAGTATGAGTAGTAACTCCAGATTACAGCAGTGTGGTTGAGATGTAATTTTGCATTACTGTATTTAAATTAAATGTGAAAAGAAATATCGCCTGTAGAAGACTCAAGACCATTCTCTATTTCCCATTTGACATACTCTATTTAAGAAAAAATATATCTCATTCAGTGATTTGTCGCTGAATAAATCATTGTTTGTAATTCAGACGCGAAGGCATTATATCATGAGGGCTCAGCCCGAGTGATAATACGCATCTGAACGACAAACAATGATTTATTCAAGAGCAAATCACTGAATGAGATACATTATTTCGATTCTAACACGTTACAAAGGATTTTTAAGTACATCCTTGACGAAATTCATTAAATATTTGCACGTCAATCGGTTTCTTTTCCAGCGCGCCGCTATGCCGTTTGACGCCATGACGTAATAATTGTGACGTCAGAACAGTGATTTTTGTATAACTGTTTTCTGCCTTCTTTGTTTAAAAGGAAAATAAATCGGACCGTGTTAGAATTCCAATTTGATGCCAATTTAAACGATAGTATCGACGACTTCCATATCTAAAAAAGGTATTATTCAGTTTAGAATATTCAGTTTCTTATAAAGTATTTTCTGTGGAAAATTGTACACATGACTTATTTTATATCAAATATTCCCACCGGAATTCATTCCCGTCGGAAATATTTCCCATGGGAAATATATCCTGTAGGAAATATTTCCCATGGGAATATTTTAAAAGTCTTCCCATCGGAAATATTTCCCATAGGAAATGATTCCCATAGGAACGTCCTCCCATGGCCAAAATATGGGAACGGTTTCCCATGGGAAAATTTGTAAAATGATAAAATGACAAATAACTTATTCCAAAGTCATGTTATGATGTGCCTAGTGAAGAAATAAGTTTAAAAGATAATGATTTATCATTTTAAGAAACAAATATATTTCCAATGGGAAATTCCAATTCCAATGGGAAAATGGATTTCCCATGGGAAATTTATCACATGTTCTTCCCATGGGAAAGTTATTTTCCCATGGGAAAGACCGCATTCCCATGGGAAAAGACCGCATTCCTATGGGAAAATAGGATTTCCCATGGGAAAGTTAAGTTTTTAATGTTGACTGCTGCTTTGTTGATGGCATAAAATCAAATTGAAAAGTATGGCGTGCATGAGAATTTGAAGTACTTTACTTTTGCGAAAGAATTTTTAAGATAGCATGTACAGAAGTACTTGCTGTTTTTGCCACATATTGGCGTGGCAAATTAAAATTGGCGGCCATTTTAAACTAATTTGAACACTTGCTAAAATCAAAAGATAACACATCTGCTAATAATCAGACTTCAATCAAATGCACATTTTGAAACATCTGCACTCATCTGCAACAAAATATGTACACCCTCTCTTAAAAGATATATTTAACTTATTGAGCCATGATTGAAAGCGGAAGAAAATGTATTTAATCTTCATGATTGTATGCAATGTCATTGCTTAAGGTGGGCTGATAAAATACAGTAAACCGTTATATTTGAAAGTTCAGTGTCTAAGTAAAATAATGAAACTAACAGCCGCTAAAATGTTAAAGTAATAAAATTGCAATATTGTCATAGGAAGTGAAGCGATACAAAAAAAAAAGACCAATTTTAAAATCCAATTTAAAATGATACGCAGTTTATAACCGTAACTAGTATTCATGATTTCATCAGACGTCTAAATCATGCACGTAAACGTATGAAATCAAATCCTTCACGTAAGGTAGTTCTATACACATTTAGCCAATACAAAAGATACGGTCTATTATAATACTGCAAATGAATTTCTCAGATTTTCATTGGTTAACATGCACGTTATATAAAACCGTATACCCCGTGAGCGAATTTCCCCTTCAGCGGGCCCCTCTACACTGACGGTATATACGGAAAGTGAATATCGATTTTGATTGGCCGTTGCGTAAGGCCATTTTTCAGTTTACATTAGAAACAAAATGGCGGACGTCTCTCGATTCGAAAATTAATTCAATGATTAGCCTTCTTTGAGATGGTTTCATATCTATCATGGAGTTATTCTATACATTTAATAAAGTTTATTTTCTGGAAAGCTCATCATTTTGTTGTTATTCATAGGAGACAAAGCAGTACGAGTCATATTTTTCTTGCCAATAATGGCAAATATTCACCAGTTGACTAAACAAGCACTTAATCTTGTGTACAACACTGTCAACAGGAACTGAACGACTGGTCACTGCAGATAAGTCTGCTTAGTCTGTATAAACTAATTAAATAAACAAAACGATTTACTATCATTACAAATTCAAATAACTAAATGGTATCACTTCATAAATTTATTTCTAATAATAACAATACAGTAGCCTACTGTACTGCAGTGAGCAAATTTCAAGACTGGATTAAAAAACATTGACAACAACAATTGTTTTTTTAAAAATGAATATAACAGCAAAAAATTTTAACAGGAGTTTTCTTTAAAAACAAATTTAAAATACAAAATTAATTCAACTAAGAGCGGTCAAACCAGCACTTGCCGCGAGGTGTATTCCAGTGCTCGGTGAAATGTTGTAAATTTGAAATAAATCAATATAATAAAAAATAATTAAGAAATAATATATCTCATCCAGTGATTTGTCGTTGAATAAATCATTGTTTGGAGTTCAGATGCGAAGGAATTGTATCACGAGGGCGCAGCCCGAATGATATAATAATACGCATCTGAACGACAAACAATGATTTATTCAAGAGCAAATCACTAATTGAGATGTATTATTTCAATTCTAACACATTACCAAGGATTCTTGCTGACATTCATTAAATATTTGCCCGTTTTCAATCGGTTTCTTTTCCAGTGCGCCGCTATGCCGTTTGACGCCATGACGTAATAACTGTGACATCAGAACAGTGATTTGTTGTATAATAATTCACTGTTTTCTGTCTTCTTTGTTTAATAGGAAAATGAATCGGATCGTGTTAGAATAATAAATTTTACGGGTAGAATGCACTTTAGTGGTCCCTGGAAGTTTACATTGCGCATGCGCAGCAAGTTGGGGATGTGGGGCAAAGCAGAGATGTGGGGGCGGCAGCCCCCAAACATATTCATCTCAAAATAAAGTTACCTCTTTTAATATTTAAGACATTATTAAACTACTATTATTATAGGGACCGCTAAAGTGCAAGTGCTCCAATTTTACAGCAAGTTCAAACAACAATAATCATCATCATTTACAACTGTGTCATAATGTAGTACACACGGAATGACTGCCATTTCCGTGTGATTATAATAGTCAGTAGTCCAACTGATTTGACGCCATCCTAGGAAATATTGAGATAATTTTTTCATATGGGCAATATCCCCACTCGCTTGTCAACTAATATCAGGTAATTCAGCATTGTTCCGACATAAATATCTGTATAGAATCATTCAACATGAAAATAAGCCAGGCACTGGATACACCAGTCTAAAAGTGAATTCCAGAATAAAAGTTCCTACTACCTCAACTCAAGAATTTTAGAATGATGTGTAATATTTGAAAAGTAAAGATATTACAAACTGACAAATCAAACAGAAGCTTGAAAACATCAATACTTGAATTACATACTCATGTTTATACTCTTCCAAGTGGCGAATGCGAATTACATACATCAACATTTTTCCATACAGTAAAACCTGTCTTAAACAGCCAGCCAAGGGTGTTGGGAAAAGTGGCGGTTTACAGCAGGTGGCTGCTTAATGCAGGTAATTTATAGAATAAATGACCATTTTGGGAAATGATTGAGACACAGGCTGCTTAAGACAGGTTGGCTGCTAATTAGAGGTGACCGCTTAAGCAGGTTTTACAGTACTGGCATGCAATTTTCGTATCGGGTACGTGACGTCATTTGTTACATCATGAAATGTGAAGAAACTATTAAATAATTTCCAATAATCAACATTCCGGTATCTAGTCATAGCGACGTAAGCTCGCCGAATTTCAATCTCGTATAAAATCGTTTTGCGTTAAAGTATTTCATTTTCCTTTTGTAAACTAATTATTTTATATTATACTTGAATGTTTTCTGCAATAGCCCCTACAAAAATACCATTTATTATTGAATATGGGTGTATTTCGGTTATGGAAATTTCCGGCGCGGACGCCGAACTTCAATCTCGTATAAAATTATTTTGCGTGAACGTATTTTATTTTCCTTTCGTATTTTAATTATTTATGATAAATATGATTGAATTATATCAAAAACACTTCAGAAATACCTTTAAATTAAAAAATACAGGTGTATTCCGGTTATGCAAAGTGTATTCCGGTGTATTCCGGTTTTTAGGTGGATTCCGGTTTAATGTGTGACCGACACCACTGTTTCGATCTTTTAATATCAAAATTTTCAATTTTACTTTGGTTAAAGAACTTATTTATTTCATCTACCAGAATAATTCTAAGATTAGATCTAACTCTGTGTATGTAATGAAAATTAGCTTTGCATCCAGAAATATGAATTTGTTCTTTCTCAGAATAATATTGCACTAGTCTAGGATCTGCTGCAGAAATTATGCATATGTTTTTCGACAAAAATCAAATCATAAAGTCTAAGCAATAAATATATTTGTTGACAATACTTAGTGTTAGTAATGACTTAGCAGGGCTTATGTCATATGACACAGTTAATTTGACAATAGGTACTGTCCTGTAAGTGACTTCATGAAATACTTTTTTTAAATCCAAAATCTGACCGGCTGCAGCAATACCGAAGACAAGAGTTTTTAACATGGTGTAATTTATGTTACCATTATTGTCCTACTAGTCGTAATGTACGTTCGGTGTCAGAGTTTATGTTGCGTCTTTGCAAAGATGTTCCATTCCATATGACTGTGTGAAAGGTGCCATATTCTCGGTGTCAGAGTTTATGTAGCGTCTTGGCAAAAATGTTCCATTCCATATGTGTGAAAGGTGCCATATTCTCGGTGTCAGAGTTTATGTAGCGTCTTGGCAAAAATTTTCCATTCCATATGTGGGAAAGGTGCCATATTCTCGGTGTCAGAGTTTATGTAGCATCTTGGCAAAAATGTTCCATTCCATATGTGTGAAAGATGCCATATTTCTGTGAATAGGTTATTCTTTGGCAGTGATTGGCCAGCAGGTATCATCATCATTGGCTATACATACCTGCAATTAAATATAAAAAGAATTTTTTATTCCAAAGACCACACAAAGTATGTTTTTCCAAAATTACTTTTAAATGCGACTGAAGTGCATAGATATTCTATAAAATTAATCAAATTTCAGAGGGATTGGCATGAAACTTTACATTATTCTGAACCGTGTATTTGTCAAATTTTCTCGACATAACATTAAAACAACAACAGCACAAATGGAACGCTTTAAATCAATGGCAGAAATTTATGAGCAGCACCATTTTTACACAAATATCGGTTAGATGAACGTATCACATTATTATCTAAATTAATTTTAATTATAGTAAAATATCTTAACAGAACAATACAAAAGTCATCAATAAATTTGTTATCGGTCGGTTAAAAAAAACCTATAGGTCAGGCTATGTGTCCGGTTACTGGACATCTAAGACACAGGTTAAACTTCCAGTTTACGGATGGCTGGACACTGACACTGCTCATTATTTATAGCTGGGCGTTCTCATTTAAATATTAGCTAAGTTTATATTCGAGTGTTAGCTATGAATAGCTAAGTTTATATTCGGGTGTAATCATTTAAATATTAGCTGTGAATAGCAATTGAACCACTCTTTGAAAAGGAATATTTTAAAACATCTGCCATAATCTGAAATACCTACATAAATTTCTCTTATGATCCCTGGATTCTGTTCCTGAAATGACTTCTAGTTCAATGCAGCCACAGCATGTTGAATAACTTCATCTGATTGCACTTAGATGACCTGACATCTAACATTTGATTTTTCCTAGATTTCCACGTTATATGAACATCCAAAGAGCTACTGTGAGTACTGGTACTTCTTTGGCACATCATGACATATTCACTCTACTTCCGTGTTCAGGCTAAAAGTACACGCGACCCGAGGCTGAACAGCTTAGATAGAAGATTAAACGGATAAGCAAGTTTTACTTTAGTTCTCCTTTACTACAATCCAAGTTCTTACTCGAGAAACTCGAAACTAGCTGTAAATTTCCTTAAAACATTTATAATTCCATTTGTAAATCCAATTTCTTCCGCAACCAAAAAAACACAAACCTACCGTTATCTTCGTATGTTTCCGCGTCTTTTACGGAAACGCACGAAAATCAAGGTGCGGATTGAGGCACCAAATGGGGAATTGAAAAAAATAGTAATATTTGTCAAACTAAGGAAAATCGTTGCTATTGAGACCAAATACGCAAATTTGCAGTATTATAAATTCGTTATAAAGGTTTCTGACGGGATATACGGTGGGCATATAGCCTGCTGAGATTCATATAACCCTCGGCTATCGCCTCGGGTTATATGAATCACAGTCAGGCTATATGCCCACCGTATATCCCGTCAAAAACCTTTATAACTAATAGTGTTTGATCGTTTGGTAGACTGATTTGAAAAAATATGGGCAAATCACAATTTTCAAAGTTTTCGCGTACAGAAAACAAATTATTGAATATTTTAATGAAACTCCACAGAGTTTGAAAATTAACATGTCTTTCTTTTGGTTCTTTTTAATTATAGTATTAAATCAACATGATAGTGCACATACGTACGTAATAAAGAGATTATTTGTTTTGCGTCGAGAAATATATCCTAAAAGTCCTAAAAGCTCCTAAGGTCGGGCAGAACTCTTGCATATTGCGCCACCTAGAAATATTCGATAGGTGGAATATGTACAAATGCATATGGTATTATGTTTTCTTATTCATTAATTATCAGATACAAACAGAAACAGACAAGAACGTTTTCATAATTACTTTGAATTATTTAACAAATAATATAAAGCAGAAACATGCTTAAATAGATCGACACAGTACAAAAAGGTACGCTTGTGGAAAAATTTCAAGAGGAGTCGAAGCCCGAGTGAATTATACATGTGGCGTATAGTTGTATGTTGGAGAAATATTAAAACATGTTTTGCTTTATTAATTCGATTCTAATATACCCTTTATGTCAGCAACTGGATTAGATAGGGAGGCACAATTTCATGGCAAATTTATACCGCCAAATAAGTTATTTCGACGTGCGGGTAAGGCTTTAACCGTGTTTTAACAGTGTTGAGAAACGGGGAAAAACACGTCCCGCAGAATCGTCAAGGAGTGCGTAGATCTCCAGTAAATTATTCCGCGCGCTTAATGATTGATAAGGTGCATGTGAATTAAGTGTTACACACTGTTCTGTTAAATCTATTTTGATTCCGAAGCGTCTTCTCTATAAAATAGTAGATGCAATGTGGTAGCACTGTATGGCGCCAGGTAATATGCCGACGTGACATCATATTGTGGTGTTTTATACAGCATTATTTTTTATATTAGAAATTGATTTTCAGCACTTTGCATGTTCCGTATGTTTAAAGTCATGACGGCAGTCTTTACATTTTGCACACTCTTGTTTAACAGCAAACATTACGTTTGACGAGGCTATGTTCGGCGGGGCGGCATTCGATGGGGCGAGAATATTTCTTACCGTTTATCATTGCAACTGTCTTGAATTTTTGTTATTACTTCGGCGAAGAAAGCTTAATTTATCCAAATTTTTAGTGCATGCATAAACCTTGTGTATTAAAATATATTAAACAGAAACTGAACATATGTATAGTATGTATAGTAGACATCGGTATTGTTATATTTTGATTTTTAAAATTAATGGTTTCATCTTACATTCTACATGCATACACAAACCTTTAACCAGTTTTTAATGATCTCTAGTGTATCATTTAAGGTACCATATACACAGCCTTCGGAACACATCAGCGGATGTCTAAATTGTATTTTAGAACTTACAATATGTGCAAATTGTGAGTTCTACTCAACCCACGGCTAGAGGGTGCGAACGGTAACATGCATTTTCCACTACCGTCCATGAACATGTTCAATCGAACCGAGCCTGTAACATTTTCATTTGTGTCGTGTTGGAAAACTTGATATTCGTATTTTTTCTATTTTACGGATACCATTATAGATATTTGTTTGTAACAGAATGTTGCAGAAGATAAAACGTGCTTATATTGAATATTCTAACACGACCCGATTGTTTTTCTATTAAACAAAGAAGGCTGAAACTGTGTGTTTTTATTAAACAATTAATTTTTCTAACGACACAGTTATTACGTCATAGGGTTAGACGTCATAGCGACGCGCTGGAAAAGAAATCAACAGAAACCAGGCAATATTTGATGGATATCGTCAAGGACGTACATAATAACGTGTTAAAATCGAAATAATATATCTCAAACAGTGATTTGCTCATGAATAAATTCATTGTTTATCGTTTAGATGCGCAGCCCTCGTGATATAATTCCTTCGCATCTAAACTCCAAAAAATGATTTTATTCAATGAAAAATAACTGTTTGGGATATAATCATTATCTCTTAAATAACGTTATTATCCTCAGAATGGTTTATAAATATATAATCTAACGCCTACATCATATGGAAAGCAAATGTTAACAGATCAAATTGTTACAAATCGTTGTACATGCTAGAAGTAAGACACAATTTTAACAACTGTAAAAAACTTGACAATGGGACTTGTTTACCTGGAAAACCAATAACAAGGTCTTATTAATTATTTAGTTTTAGTTTTACCAACAAAATCTACTAGACGATTCTTTAGAAGCATATAAATCAGCCAAGCAAAACAGAAGTAGGCTAATTTTGTTAGCGTCTGTTCATGAGAGGTACTGAAATTACATGTATTTGCAACTCCTCTCACGCCTCACAAACCAATCTCAAATAATGCAGTGATAAAGCTTTCACCAAAATATGTTTACAAGTTTGATCATAATGTCTGTCTTAAAATCAGAATTTGTAGTATCTTTCATTCCGAACAAAATATTCCGATTTGACACACCTATAAAGACATTTGTATTGATAATCATTTCACGTATTCGAAGATATAGTATCTAAATTCCAAAAGCTTGTATACGAGGGGCGGTTGGAAAATATCTGAACTTTTTGACAGCTTAAACGTCTTGAGAGGTTGGGAACCAGCTCATTTCCACTGCTTTGACTGAGCTTTTGTTTCAGGTTCAGCATAAAGGACCCATATTTCATCCCCAGTAATAATACAGTTCAAAAACTTATTTCCACAGTTAAAAAATGTTCTATTGCTATGGTCACCCTGGGTGCCTTGTGGTCTTCTGTCAGCTGTTTTGGCACTCACCTAGACCTTACTTTGCTCATACCTAGTTTTGCTTGTAAAATCTGATGGTCAGACGCTTTATCGACGCTATTAATTACTACCTGCAATGCCACTCTGCGATCTTTGTTGACAAAAACCTCAACATTCGCCACCAGTCACTGCCTTAGCGGACCTCCCTGGCCTAGGCATGTCCCTCATGCTTGTCCTGTCTTCCCTAAACTGCGAAACCCAGCTATAAAAAGTTGAACGGGTTATGTAGGCTTTAGAAAAACAATTCTGCAACCTTTGAAAAATGTGGCAAGGGTTTTCACCCTCTAAAAGCAGGAATTTAATTCCAGATCCCTGTTCCTTAAGCTTAAGAGTCCATGATATCCCTAACACTTACCATGTTTAAATGCTCAAAATTTTGTGCATAAACACTTCCCATTAAAATAAACTAATCGATTTATAAGCGATAAAGTATAGATTTTGCTCATGTATATCATGTGTAGATAGCTGCTCGTTGAAAGACAAGAGTATGAAAAGTCCAGATATTTTCCGACCGCCTCTCGTTAAAACTGAAAAATAATTCTTTCAAAGGACTTTCGTAAAAAAGCTTTTGTCCTAACTATTTTTTGACAAACAGATCCCAGGATTTCTTTTGTTTTTGAGCAAATAAATGTATTGAAAGAAATCTAAAAGTATAAAATACACAAACTGTACACATTTCTAGTGTATTTAGATCAGATGATTTGATGTGATAAACGTCTTATAACCACTGAGTGTCATTGTGTTCCCATGAATTCTTCAAATGGAGGTTTATATGTAATAACAGTGTGATCACGATTCGTTTTATAACAAAGCAATATTTCAATAGTTATACAGTACTTTACGAACTATCCAGTGAGATTATGACATATGAAATATAACAAATGGCATTTTGTCCGATTTTTTTCCCCGTAAATTAATTATGCCAGGGGTGAAAATCGTTTAGAAAATAAGAGAAAACACATGTAAAATAATTTGTAAGCGAAGTTATAATATGTCAATTTTTTATTGCAGATATCAAGTTTTCTGGTGATACTGAAATTGTCCCGCATTTCAGTCTAAAACGGATAGATTGAAAATCATTAATTTTAATACTTTAGTAAAACAGATGAATGATTTAATTTATTGATGTCCATTCAGGTACACTTTAATAAATTGTATATAAAGAGGAAACATTTATCTGAATCGGACATGCAGAATTAAAATGTACTATTCATTTAGGAAGACAAAAACCATTTTATGTGTGAACAAACAGATTTATCTTTTCACTGCTAATATCTATAATTTCGCAACGTTTAACTGCGTGCAAATAAATTCAAATTGTTGAATGCACTAGTGGAAACGATCATCCTTTGATTGTATCGTTTGGTGTTGAAGCGGTAAACACCTGTCAATCATGTATATACGATATTTTATATAATCCAGGGGGCACACGCATGGTTTGGTTTGAACAAACTAAAGAGAAATGAAACCACCTCTTTTAAACTGCAGATGTTAATCAAGTTCTAAATATTCCGAATGTATACGTATATTTATTTTATTACAAACTTGTATTCGGAAGGTTCTAGCGTATGGGACAGCTCACTGCACGGAATTTAATTATTTCCCTTTACACATAGTTTTTCTATATATTCACTTCATCCTCGAGATCCAGTTACCTTTTATACTTGGAATATATAGCTTCACTGGATCCTATATATCAATAGCATAACATAATAAACCAAAAACAAAACATTTTTCTCAACCTGTAGTTTTGACAACTTCTCCACGTGTATCAAAAGTAGAGGACGCATTTGTCGTCATCAACTAAAAACGTTTAGAGTGACGTGCATTCTACTCTGATATGTAAATATGATATGTACAGCCGCCTTCAATAAAGGTAAATATATGCATTTATTGCAACAATCTATGCAACACTCCTGGTGACGAGACTATATTAAAGCATTTGTTCCAAAATAAAAACAAAAATTGACCGAAGCATTAAATTATGGTCTTATACAAATACAATGTACAGATAATGCTTTTTTTCTGGCAGTACATTCTTCCCACATCAACCGTTGATTACAACTTTGGATAAAATGAAATATTTACATTTATTATATGTTATATAAATAACCTTAATTTCATTGGCCGAAACCGCTCACCATCTTTCAAAATATATTTCATGTTTAATGGTTAGTGGGGTTTCCCCATTAAACATGAATTTCTAAAAATACAATGGAAGTTATTTATTGTTACTTTCAAACGTTCAATATGAATGTTGCAACAAATATTTGTTACTTATTCATAAACCCATATAATAAAACAGTTGTTGACTCTTGAGCCAATGGATATGATGTGATATTCACCGGAAGAGGACAATATTGACCTCGGCTATCGCCTCTTCCGATGAATATCAAATCATATCCAATAGCTCAAGAGTCAATAATTGTATATTATTCATCGGAGTATTCTATACAACCCTAACAAACACTTTGCAAATCTACTCTTGCATTTCAAATGGCACAACTGAATACATTTGAAATCAGTGATTCAAACTATATTACATACATACATAAAAACTTGTTTGTCCTTACTTTTTCTGGATAAAATTCCTGGTATCTATCGTATAACATCCAAGAGCCATTTGAATATATGGTTGCAAAAATATTTCATTATACTTCACCTGTTTCGCTGGCAATTCGTTTGTTCAAATAGTTTGAATCTGAAGTATAGCTTTCTGGAAATAATCTTACAGCAAAGTGGGATATCGAAACTTAATAAGCATGTAAATGTTTTACATTTACTTATGATTTTCTCTATTAGCATTAAGGCTACAGGTATAGATGGTGTAAAATCTTCTTATTAGCGGATGCATGCGCGAAATGAAAATTTTAGAATTATGAATTCAAACGAGTGGACGCGGACAGAAAGATCAATATAAACATACCACTTGTTAGAGTCACCAGCCATTTTGATGTCTAAACCTCTATTTCTTTTCGCATAGCCCCTCTCATATCCTTCAGTTCCCTCTTTCCATTCAACGCTCACGAGGATCACAACTGGCTAAACAGGTTTTGCAAGTCCGCAAATAGAAATGCACGTGACAGATACTTTATGAATGAATTGTTCACAGTCGATGAATTAAATATATCTCCCAGTGGAAATTTCATTATAAAGTGTTGAAGGTACAAAATGAGGATGAAAGATTTTGACATAATAATTATTCTTCTCTTGGCTCTGGCAGTACAAGAAGTCTGCTGTAGTAAGTACATTTCATTTTGATTGTTTAACTAAGTAACCATTCTACATAATATCTATAATTTTCAATGCTTTAATTGTTGGGTGTGGCTGTAATATATTCGTTTCCATGTTAATGTCACTTAATACTGCTTTTGACACTCGATTATGCTTATCTGTTTTGTCTTGACATTTTCAACTGTTTATTCGCTAATCGAGACATAAGTCCAGACGAGTGTTGAGGTGCATTCTTTATCGTAAGTAAGGCGAAATGTGTGATATTAAAATCTTAGCTCTGTCAAAGTCAGATCTGAGGAGCAAATACTTGTCTACAAAGATAAATAATGTCTTTCCTATTTGGAGAAATTTGTAGTAAATTAAACTTTCTGGATCAACAGCCTCTACAATAAACACATTGCAGTCTTCCCAGTGGTGTTCGCTCTAGAGAAGTTGCACTGTATACTTTTAATCTTGAAATTGTACTGCACGATGATTACATTTAAACGGTGAAAAAGCAAATACCAGAATGATATGAACAAGAAGCGTGATTAAAATTACCTTTAAACAATCAAGCAAAAGATTTATCGCTTTTATAATGAAATCATACTAAACTTTCCATCCAAATAAGCCTAGTCAAATCTCCGTTGTAAACTCGTGTTTTATGCTGCATGATCTTTTAATAGTTTATTTTAACTGCGAGTACGAATGTATATAACCAAGCTTGCAAGAGTCAATCAAATAAATAAAAACATCAGTTGAACCCATAATAATCTGCCACTGATTGTAAATGCAGATAGGAATATCCGGTTCAAGGTTTGTTACTGCATTGAAAAGCATCGTTACTGTTACTGACTGTTACTCGAGAGCCAGATGTTCTCATCTGCAACTGCAACCAGTGGTGCACTATAATTTTTCTCGCATATCATGATTTGCAAATTATAACATTAATAAAGCGAAACGACTTTCTTAGAAGCACTCTTTGTTATAATGGCGTGTTTAAACAAGGCGCGAGAACATAATGCTCGTGAACTAACATACGTCACAACGCTTCAGGGACGCAAAAATAGTATTTCTGTATTGCTATAAAAATAAAGAATATTTGTGTGTAAACTTTAATTTATCGTCACACCGATTACAGGTGAAATAAAAAAAATAAAAATATTATTCATGTCATATAAAGTTATTTTATTAAGTTAATTGAAGAAGTACCAACTGCTAATGCAACATGCTTTAAAATACCATAATATTCTCACAAAGCGTTTGCAATAAAGATTAAATTTTCAAATCTAATATTCTATATCTTTTTAGGTTGTAAATCAAAGTCCTTTCTTTTTTATTGTTTTTATTTTGTTTATATTGTTTTTTTTATATGAATGTTATATCTTTATGATAACAATGTTAGTGTGTATACCGTATTTCAACTGGCTTCAAATGGCATAAAGCAACTCGCCAAGAGTCATGATAATGTTGTGAACTTTCATCAAGTTCGATAAAAAATGTGCATATGACATGCAAAAATTTTATTGTGAATGAAAGTAAGTATTCGTAATGTTTTCTCCTGTTTATTTTTCTGAATAATATGTTTGCCAGTTAACTAGGATATCTTGCAAAAATCGTATGTCAAAAAGTGGTCATTTTCAAAGTACCCGCATTTATATCATTTAAGAGACGAAATAAATTGCCTATTAGAGGTTTGTGAACACTCCTCGTTATTGATGAGACTAGAATGAACAAAATTATCATCGACAACTATGAGTATGTATATATATATGTATGTTAAATACCGTTTACCACTGAAATATTGCATACAAGTATATTTACGTTAAGATGTACATAGAAGTAAGTAGAATTACAAGGTTGCACATGGAGGGATAAATATGTAAATAACCAGATATTCCCCTGATTGCATCATTATTTTAAGTTGTTTTTCTATGTGCCTGTGTAAGGAATATTGCGTGTTTCCGTTCTAAACTAACTCATTTAAGGACACACTAAGCCGTGAGCGAGAGAGGGAGAGAGAGAGAGAGAGAGAGAGATGCATCATGATTCTGTTAAGATAACGAAATATGTAAAACTCTCTCACCAGTACTTCAAATGAGTCAACAGTGCAGTATATGAGTCCCATAAACACAAATTTCCTTTAATTATAATAAGACAGAGTGACATTTTTTCGGTCTCTGATTTCGTCCTAACTGAGTTAAAAGTGTTATGATTTAAGCAAAGGAAAATTTATTTCGAAACTGAGACATAAATCCCTAGTTGGCCCACTAGGCCTTTGAATATTGGATGTCCTAATTACCTGTAAGTAAAATGTGCAATATTTTGTCTAGTTAATGCAATGATGTATATGCTTACGACATATTCGAAAACGTTTAAAAACACATATTTATTATCATATCGTTTAAGTGAAGTCGGCTGAAATTTATTTCGTATTTTAATTTAAACTGTTAAAAGAACATACCAGCACATACATATCTATAAGATTAAATATTTGTCAATGAAGTTGGGAATATAGTTGAGAGTACACTTGCACTAGTGAGAAGAGGTATGCTTCACCATCGTATTATACTGGGTTTCAAAATATTTGCAAATACGTTTCAAGAGTACAAATATCTGCAATATTTTCATGAGACATTATGTTTTATTTTCTTCAGTATATATAGAAAAGTAATAATTTGACACGAAATTCTTTTTATTTATATTTATTATTGATAGCACCTTCCATAATCTTCAACATAATAAATGCAGATTTATGAGAGTTTCTTTGGATGGCAACTGTTTTAATTTTTATCGTTATTGCAGAAAACTGATTACTTTGCGAATAACGTGACAGCAATCGATCGAGATTCTGTTGTTATTTTTCAAAATCACACACCAATATGTAAAACTTCACAGTTTCCTGAAATGAATATGTTGCGTTTTGGTATAATTACAATAATACAATCGAAGCTCAATATGTACAACTCGTTTATCTCAGAATTCCGGCTATTCCGGATATTTTCAAGTCCCATCCTGGAAACACGAGCACATAATATCATTTTAAGTCAAATTTCGGTAATCGCCAAGTAATGCGCTCGATCCCTTGGAATTCGAGACTCCGGGTTTCAGTTGTAATAAGGTTATCATTATAAACCATCAACAATATGCTATAGTATGAACGATATGTAGAGTGATGATTTCTAGGTTCTCCCAGTTTCAAAAAGCATTACATCTTTAGAAATACATATACATATCTACTAGTTTAGAAATGCATAATTTGACATTTCTGAAAGATACATGAAATATGACGAACGCAATACTAACAAACTTCTGAGAAGAAACGGGAGAGAGATAAGTGAAACGGATTTGAACATCCACGGCACAAACTTACTTGATGGGAGTAGAGGACGTATTGAAGGTCATTATAACTCAGAAAGTATGTCAGATTGTGACTGCATGTCCAGTTTGTACGAAATCAAAGGTCAAATGTAGCCATTAACTTTCTAATGTTAGTTATTATTTAAATATGTCCGACCTTTGTAAATGTTTTTATGCTTATTTTTTTTTAATCTAAAAAGCAATTAGTAAAAGGGAAGGCTTAACAAAGAGAGGATATATTGCTAGGCGGATAAAATCTTTAATTAAAACAACGGAGAATCAAAATTCATGGTATGCGATTTCTTTCAGAGAGAAATAAGAGAGAATATAGAAGGTACGATATGAGAACAAGCAGAGATGGGAGACGCGGTGGTACCTATGGGAGAGGAAGAGCCGCGTTTGGAGAAATTTAGTAACGTAAATAGAAGAAGTCCTGTGAGAAAAATAGAACAATATACAGTCAGTTTTACAACAGACACCTTTTTATTTCATTTTATTTTCTTGAAACTTGAACAATTTTTCCATTAAAAAAGGGGTAGGGCTCCCGATGAAGAAGGGGCCTATAAAAATAAGTCATTTTAATAACATTATAAAGAACTGCTTCTAAGGACAAACAAAAAAAGATGCAAGGAAAAAGAAGTGAAGATTGGCCCTGAAACGATCTATATACATTAAAATTAATATGAGGGAATGGAGAGCGAGGGGTAGTGGTTAAACGCGTACTGTTGCACTTGCAAGGTCTCAAGTTATTTTATCGATCGGCTTTAAGGACGCTTAACATATATGCAAACGGTCTTCAAAAATGTTCAACTAAATGGCTTTGTATTACATTGCTTGGCAACAAAAATGCCATGTTCTGAGCTGCACAACTGACCGTCCAATTTGTACAAACATTACTTGATTAAGTTTACATCATTTTAATCTAAGAAATATCGTGCAATATCTCAACGTAATCTACAAATACAATGTACAAATTCTCTCATAGTGCAGTACAAAACACAATAATATCCCTATGGAATACACATATCATTCTGGTGTGTTTCATCACAGGATACAGCGACTGAAGCTGACAAAAAACATGATTTACGTGTTAAAGGAACTAGGTACATGTTCGTTAAATTAGGATGATAAATACTATATTTTTATTACATTTGACAGAGGAAATTAGCAATTCTTGGCCCTTTGCGTATCGTTTGTACCACGAAACACAGATGACCAAACACTCGTATGGCGCCGGCTTGATTGATTTACAATTCTGTGTTGTTTTTTTTCCTAAAATATCTACAAAACAACTGACCCATTACCTTTGCAAATCAATGACGACAGAACGTGCGCTGAAAACAGCACTTCTCAATTTGTTTAAACGTTGTAAACCACCGCCTCCCATGTCCTGATGACGCCATACTTTCGGTACATATTGCCTTGACCTGTTGCTGCACTCGCGTATTTTCTGGTAAACAAGCGGGCAATTAAAGAGAAAATAAGTGGTTGTATTGAAAAAATGACACATTAAAAAGCGATTGTGCTGGTTATACGTAGGATTAGTAATTGAAATGTTCTACGGGCTTCATCTATCAGCAAAAATGACCTAATTATACAAATACTGCAAAACACAATGATATATTTTACATTGCACTATAAACAAGAGACGGCTTATGACTGCAAAAGTCAACATTGATTTTAAACAACCCTCGTATTTATCATTGAAACAATATTTTTATAGTATACATAGTTTTTATTGATATTTTTCTTTCGTTACTTTCTAAATGTCTATCACAAAAGGTGTAAAAATGAATTATCATATCATCGTTCAAGGACGTTCCATACAAGCTGTCGCCTCGTCACTATTATCACATCTTTTGTGTAATCACAGAAGGAAGGTACATATTATTTGGTAAATAAATGAACATATGATACGGAGTATTTATATATTGTGTGGTGCCTGATTAAGGGCATTTTAAACTGCGCGCGATAAATGTTGCTAAAACAAACTGCATACGGACCACAATGAAACATTGTCCGCAAAAGAACGAAACATTTAATTTCGCGCTGCCAAAGAGGCCATCGACAAAATGTTTATGATGGCGCTTTGGCACGCGCAACATGACAAAATTAAGTGTTTTGTTGTCTCGCAATGGCGTACATGACAGACGACTCGAACCATGTGCTGCACAAGCCAATTTCACGCCAACACGAAATAACGAAATATATTATTTAGTCTTTGCTCTCGCACCAAAACAAAATCTTTGTTAATGGCGTGTTCGCCAACTGGAAATATTTGTTGATGTAGTCTGTTCTTTGTAGCTTTGTGGCCCGTTGATAGTAACTCATAATTGCGTTTGGTCGCACTGGCGCTCACGCGGTATGTGTTAAGTCAAACCGATTTAACTTTTCCATGTAATCTCCTGATAGTAATAGGTTAATAGATACTGATGAGTGAGTAAAATGAAATACAAACGAAATAATGATAATATTTTAACATATCTAAGATCTAAAAATTAAATCGTCGTGAGGTGCAGTAAAATGGTTACACGATTATCAGACAATAAATTTGCAAACAGTTTTCTGCAAGATATTTGGAAGACTGCTGTTTTAAAGAAGGTATAGAAAGATAAATTTACTTGTTTGATTAAATCAAATGACGGAAATGGTTTGATCAAAATGCTCAAGTATGAATTTAAAGATTGTAAAAATGAATATCTGATATTATCAATTTATCAGATGGTATGAACAAATTCTGTTAGAAAATCTAGAATGTAACCAAGCAAAATAATTGAAGACTTGGTTTGACTGAGTTTGACCATGAGAGGAGATAAAAGAACACCTCTGACGTCCCCTAGCACCGGCTTAAACAGAATTCTATTAATTAGGTATTGAGTGGACACCATGATCCCAAAGGACCAGAAAATATAACAATACTGAGTCCAAGTACGGAAATACTTAATACGGTCACCACACGGCACTTCGATTGCTGTTGTGATAGTAAATAAGACCTGTAAGAAAATCTTTTGGGAGCAGAGAACGCAACCTATCAAAGTAATAGCAGGTTGAGTCTGTTCATGACAGGTAATGAAATATGCAACACCTTTCACGCCCCCAAACACCGGCTTAAAAGGAATTCTATTCAATAAGTATGATCCCAAAGGACCAGAAAATATACTAACGTTGAATCCAAGTACGGGGAGTCTTTTTACAGCCATTACACGATACCTGAAGACTTGCAGTCGCATCAATTCATATAAAAAATTCAAAAGAACTCATGTCACTTTTGGCTCTACATGTTTGTTTTCATCATGAAAATTCTACATCAAACGGTCACGAAAACTTTGCAGGACAAAAAAATGCCAAGAGTACGAAAAGTTGAATTATTAACTTTGACAAAGGTTCAACCGGGATAATAAGAGGTTAAGCACCTGTCATTGTACTAACAGACCTTAAAATTATTCTAACTGGTCAATAAAGTTACTTGACATGCGTGTTGACGTTACCTTTTTAAACTATATTCTCTTTGTTACACGCTAGCCACTCATTTCATAGAGAGTTGTTAAATTGTATTTATAAAGCATGCTACTTTATCAATCAGCTTCTCTTTTTTCATGTTCACAATATTTTTAAGAAATGTCGGAAGATATATTGGAACTCCAATTAATTCTGTTTTATAACGACTGTTCGCTTAGCCTAGATAAATGACATAGACTTCGCGTAAAGCAGTACGTATTTTATTCCAACGGTATTCATAGAATAATGATACAATATTTTTAATATAAAAAAGACAACAAAGTTATGTTGAAAGGTTGCTATCGGCAACAGCGAATACCGCAGTGTATATCATAGCGGAAAACTTTTCTGTCGACAAAAGTCATTCCATTGAAACAGTTGTATTTCATACTGGACAATCCTGGTCAGTCATATCTATGTTAACGTTAATTAAATAAAATTAACCTTTCCTGAAGAGTGGCAAACATTTATACATTTAACATATATAGAACTACAAATGACATATTCGCAAAATATACTTTAATCGGTAACCTACTTCTTACAAATCATAACATTTGGTACAGGTGTGTTCTGTAAAAATGCTTATGATTAATACATATATAAATACGGTAGAATCCTGCGAAAGAGACCACTGACGCTCCTTTTACTGACAGGATGTTTATATTATCGAGTTTAAACATAAACCACTATATTGTATATTAAGCTTCATTTCTAATCGTAATACAATATATCATTTTGTTCCTGTAATTTACATTTTTTTCAAATACGTCGTTCTTATTTCTTTATTATAAAATATCATGTAAGATCCTTTTCCTAGACCTAAATGATAACGTATGATCTAAATTTGAAAAAAAGACTCTAAAGTGTCGGTAATTTAAAACAAATGATAACATCCTTTAATGACATTGACGTCTAACCCAATAAATTTCATATAAAGCATTAAAATCTTATAAATATAAATCGGTTTCGGACAATCCAAGGTATAAATATTTCCGCCATTTCAGGCACAAAATAGCGAAACCAGACCTTATTTTCAAGTCATCTGTTTACTGTGGTGTGTCAGGTATTTTTTTTGTATTCGTTGTCAAATCTGTCATATTAATGGTAGCTCGGAAGAGATTATTTCAACCATATCTAAGATTTCTTTGCTGAATATGTTACATTGTCTATTACAGAGAGATTAGAGACGTTACCTTACGAGTAGTCTTTTGCTTTTTAATCTTTGATGAATTATCTGCTAATCTCTTACAAAAACACTACGCAACATTGTCTATGAAATAATAAAATATAGACATATTTTTCAAACATACTACATCTTAAATGCAAATTACAGTTCTAAAAATTTTAAGGCTTGATATGAATTAAAACACTTTGAAACAAGAGTGCCAAATTGTCACAATATACTCCCTGCGCAGGAAATAACTTTTTGACTTTTCGCCGCAGTTATGTCTCCCATAGGTGGGGGAGACATACTGTTTTTGCCTTCGCCGTTTGTCTGTCCGTCCGTCTGTCCGTCCGTCCGCATTAAGCTTTTCCGGTTTTCACAGGTCAAACTGCTGGCCGGATTTCGACGAAACTTCACAGCGGTGATCAGTACCAACCCTAGTTGTGCATATCGCCGGCACGTTCCGCTTCGCTGCACAAAATGGCCGCAAGAGGTAAAAATAGAATAAAATTGTCCGGCTTTCACAGGTCAAACTGCTTGCTGGATTTCGACGAAATTTCACATGAGTGATCAGTACTAAGCCTAGTTGGACATTTCGCCGACACGTTCTGCTTCACTGCACAAAATGGCCGCAAGAGCTAAAGATAAAATATCATGTCTGGCTTTCACAGGTCAAACGGCTTGCCGGATTTCGACGAAACTTCACAGCGGTGATCAGTACCAACCCTAGTTGTGCATATCGCCGGCACGTTCCGCTTCGCTGCACAAAATGGCCGCAAGAGCTAAAAATAAAATAAAGTTGTCCGGCTTTCACAGGTCAAACTGCTTGCTGGATTTCGACGAAACTTCACAGGAGTGATCAGTACTAAGCCGAGTCGGACATTTCGCCGATACGTTCTGCTTCGCTGCACAAAATGGCCGCAAGAGCTAAAGATAAAAATATCTTGTCCGGCTTTCACAGGTCAAATTGCTGGACAGATTTCGACGAAACTTCACAGGAGTGATTAGTACCAAGCCTAGTTGTGCATATCGCCAACACGTTCCGCTTCACTGCACAAAATGGCCGCCAGAGCTAAAGGTATACATAGGGGGGGACATATGTATTTGTGACAAAAACACCTTGTAGTGCGTTTCATGAGATTAATTATAAACCAATTTTATTCTGTTATAATCTATAATCTGATTGTCAATAATATTCTTACTCTATTACTTTTTTTATTTTATGCTCTACATGAGAAGTCTTTTCTAGCAGTAAACAAAAAAAATTGTGACATTTCTTTAGATAGGATGTTTTCCCTGTAATTAAATAGAAATAACACACACACACACAAATGCTAAAAGTTTGGAAAAAAGTTTAATTACGGGAGTAATGGGATCACTTATGATTGAAACAGTAGGTGATATATTAGCGAGAATTTAGTTGGTCTTTTTCAAGGAGTTTGTGAAACCTTAGATGTAGGAGGCAATTCGTTCTGGAGAAACGCGGTCTTTATAATGAGGCAGTCTTCATTTCAATTTACTCGGTATTTTATTTAGAATATTTAGGTTACCACAAAGCCATTGGCTTTGCTATAAGAGTTTCAGTTTAACTGTATTTTTAACAGACATGAATGAATGTTCATCTATATAAGTATTTCTTTTAAATCACAGTATATATTTAAAAACATCCACTCAGCTGAAATTCTATATTGCTACATTATGGACTTTTTTGAACACTTAAAGTACTTCCATTTCTTCTTAATTATAGAATATGAAAACGAGTTATTCAGTAATTATATTAAGAATGTGACACATGCAAACATTTAATGTATTATTATCCGTACCTAAAATCGTTTCTATATTTTAATGAATGGTCGCTTCATCTAGACAACATATAACCCGTAATAGAATCTCTCTATTAAATATTCATCAACATCATTTTCGGTCCCAGTGTTACATCATTATTACTGTCACAAAGATCGATATGTTTCATACCAATTTTCCATTCTTAATGAGCCTGTCAATGATACTTACAGTTTGACGCGTCATCATTTTGGTAAAAAGGTTGTTTTTTGTTTCCATAGATGTCAATTTACTTTACATTTGACGTCAATTTTGTAGCCATTGCGCAAACAGCAGTACATTTATAAGAAGAGAAACTTATTATCGAATCGCACAATGGCGAATACGACGTTATTTGTGTTTTTTATTCCTACTCAATAGCATCACTCTTGTACTGAAATTAACACAGTTGGGCAATATGAGCAGTCAATACAGTATTAAAATGAATTATATATATTTATGGTAATGAAAAATATTAGAATATCACTTTCTGGTTAAAGTTGTTTCTTGTGTCAAATTCGAATTTTTATCAAAACGCCATGAGAAATGCAGAACCTCACGTGTCTGTATCATATACAGTACTTTTTTCGGAATTCAATATTGCAACTCCTTAACATAGTTCTCAGTATAACCTGCTAATACTAAATGTATATATGTTATTTTTCCTACATTTGGCAATAAAAAAATTAGTAAGTGATAAACATTTACGGTAAAGTTAACATTATTGTACATCTAGCTTCATTGAATATTGAAATTTCCATTTTAAAAATCAAATGTAATTCAAAAATATTTTTATTTTTATGGATATATGGTTTACAAAATTCGTTAAGCTTATGGTCATGACATTGTTCCAGTTATATTTGGAAATAAATTTTTAAAAAAAGGTTGATTAAAAACTAAATTTGGCTTGCCTGTTTTGTGACAAACCGTTTAGTTTTTGACATATTTACAGTAGGACATATTCTTTACTTTAAATATGTGGAAATCTATATGATAGGCAGTTCATCAAGCCCACTGGGATTGAGCTATTTTGTTATTCACCTTCTGGTACGTTTCGTTGAATCTACAATGTTTTTTTTTTCTCGAAGATCCGTCTTTAAAAAGCTTTAAAGCATTAATTACGTACTTAAACGGTTACTTCAGACTTGACCTCACTTTTTTTGTGATTTAAACACCCTGCTTTCTGTTACCATTGTGTAAATGTATTTAAGTGTTTCGCAAGGCAAATATGATATGCACTTAATACTGTCCTGTTACTTATGAACACTGTGAATATTAAGCGTGAGATTCAATGCGCAATAAACCGTTTGGATTTCCCCGGTCGTGCTAGTTTCCCTGACTTTTCCAAGGTTGTGCCACAATTTTGTAAACGTAAGTGAGGTTGATAAGACGGAAGACGGAGGAAATTATATAACTTTTGTTCTAATTTTACATCTTTTCATGGTTTTGTTAAAGCAACTAGAGTAAATTCAAAGTCAGACTTCGACTCGGTTTCGACTTAATTCCCAATTATTTAATGCGATATTCGTCTATGTTGTGAAGATAATTGCAATATTTACACACGGTTAGATTACACGTTGAATAAATTAAGCAATATTCATAGTTATACTTAAAAAAGTATCTAGGCAAAAGTCATTATGGCATATAAAGTGGCATTTTGTCTGACGAGTAAACACTGTATGACCCTTTAGTGGTTCATAAATCCAAAAGATAATTAGAGTCTTTCACGAAAAACTTATGCCTACCAAAATTTACCATGCAAAAGTTGTAAAACGCCACAAATTATGAAACATAATTACATGCAAAATCTCTAAACCATACATTCCAACGATACACACAGTCAGGCTTGGGAGTTGTGACTCTTCTGCAATTTGGTGGAATTCCATCCAGTGGTATAGTAAAAGTAGTACATATCAAAGAATTAGGCAAATCAAGGGCCAAGACTCCGCTTAAAATCATTAAATCTGATAATGACGATAATATGCACAAACTAGACTTCACACCAATATGATCAAGGGACATAACTCCGTCGTATAGGACAACGCTCTGTTGAAAAACACGAAATGGAACACAATTTTTATTCCTGCAGCACGTTTGTGTCACTGCTGTTTGATTTTATATCATTTTGTAAAATCTTTTATTCTCTTGCTTGTGGTAACTGGGCACCGTAAAATATACATTTTAGACAGATGAATAAGTAAAAGAGCCAAATGTTTCTTCAGTTTCTTACCTTCTTACTATTTTTCGACAGGGAGGTGTAATCGAAATGTATCAGTATTCAGTTAGACATTCTCTGCTTTGTCTCGATATAGTAATTAGCATTTAATGTAATCTAAGTAAAAGGCAGACAATACTCAGACATTAATTTGAGGTATATCTTTAATTCTCATTTTTATTCTATGCACAAAAGAAGAATTAAATATGACGCAACGTGCATGCAATGATCGAATCCTTTCCTCTCTAGCAAGAGAATTAATCGTCAGAAAACACGAACGCAAAGTTTCAAATAGTTGCAAGATTAAAGGAGTTAAGCCAAGGCCTGAAAGCAAGTGCAACAGAAGCAAAGTAATCAGCTGTTTCAAAGATGCCGTTAGGGGTAATTTCGGTGATTTTCTTTTCTGTTCAGATAAGCTATGGTCAATACCCATTGAGGCTTTCGGCGCCTAAATAGCTAGACATATTAGTGCACGCATTATATGAACAAGTAGCTTTCACTTGTCTGTCGAAGGTTGTTTATTACTCAATGAATGAAACATTTCCACATTGTATAAAAGCCGCATATTTGATTTTCTTGAAGTATATTTGGAATGGATGAGCATAAGATTAATGAAAATGTTTTGCCCTGGTACGTGTCACTGAATTTTTTAGAGTGTAACGACTTTCTCCGTTAAAATTGTTAAAGATAATCCATGGCCATATTTCAATAAAATACTTTATAGCTCGATATTTGCTTCAAATGTAAAAAGTTACATTCATAATTGTTATTCAGTATCAGATGATTGTTAAAAGCAGCCAGTTTTTTTAGTGTTAGTACACATTTATACTGTGTTTATCTAAACATGTAAACAGTGTGTACTATATTAAACCTAATGCATAGTTCTGTCTATACACATAAATATGTTAATTTCATGTTTACATAAACGATATGACATAACTGAAATATGAAATATGGATCTAATATACCTTTAACAAGAATTTCTTTGTTCATATATTTTCTCGAGAGATGTTGAAATATCCAATCGGTATCTTTCACTAGAGTGGCTTATTTTAGATACGGTACTTTATTAATAAATGTTTAAATTTTCTCCAATGAATTTAGCTTGACGAAATATATGAACATACTATATTACTCTGTTGGTTAGATAAATTCACGATTAGATGTCACGAAGAACAGTCATTTGTTAAACAAACTTCAAGCTTTTTAGAAGTAGTACACATTTATACTCTGCGTAGCTAGTGTACTATTTTAAAGCTGACATACAAGCATGTTAGTTTTCGGTTTACATAGGTACTAAGAAGTAATAATTCGTATTTTCAAACACGAATTTGGGTCTTATATGTCTTTACAAGTCCAGTATTTTACAGGTAACACTTTGAACACACATTTTAATAACATACATGACGTTTGAATGACAAAGCAGTTAGTAACTATGAATTTTGAACCTTAATAATGATCAAAGAGAGGTATCGCTCTATAACGTTTTATCAGTAAATTGATTTACAAAGACTAACTGAAAATGCGTTCAAATCTCCATTTATAACAGTTATTGTATTATGTGTATTCACCAAATTTAATCTTACTCAAATATTATGTTCTGTTTTAATGTTATAGGGGACTGTCATGATTTCTTGATTTAAGAAATGTTGCATTACGCTGATTGAACTCTTCAGCATACCCTAACATTATTAGAAATGAACGCAACCCCTGGACTTAATGTTTACGCCTGGCAGTACTATCATATTTTGGCAACGCTGATATTTTAGGAAAACATTCACAATCCAATTATTGCAAATGTAATTGATAACAGATACTTTTGACAATGATTTCCTGAAACTTAAATCCCTAAGGACTGTTTGTCCAGAATTATTAATTACTTCTTTTATTACAAACGTAGATACACTCAACAGGCTCTCTATGTTTCCTAGAAGTTTGAATAATGTTGTCATGCTTTTGCAATTATCAGACATCTATAGAAATGATTCATAGTTTTGGATAAAAACTGACATAAAAGTACGTGATGGTTGTTCATTGTCACATGACGAAACTATGATTTGACTATATAAAATTATTCATTCATCGAGTTGCGCTTTTGAAGATCAATACGAGTATAGGAGAAAAGCGCGATAATATCAGTGTTTTCTAATAATGTACACCATTTCATATCGAAATATGCATTTTAAGATTGTTAAATATTTAAGTTTCTCCATGAAAAACTGAGTGTAAAGACAACGTGAGCACGAGAATCCCTCTAGAAACACACGTTTACATTATGAATATCAAGATACTTAATAACCTGCCTCGAATCTGAATGGAAAATGCACATGAAAGACAAACGGTAGAGGTAGATTTCCCGGAAGCACAGAACACCCCAAAACCAGCCATAGAGCCATACATCGCAAAGTAGGCCAACAACAAAAAGATGCTGTCACGGAAAAATATTGTAGACGGGTTGCTTCAAAAATGTAACAAGTACATTTTAATTAGAAGATTAAAATAAAATTACTGCCAATAGTTAGATGTTTTAAACAATACACTTCCATTAAAATGCTACATCGAAATTAAAGAGTAATATAAATCTTGGTGAACAATAAACCATTTCAAAATTAAAGACTTTTATCTTTAATCTGTTGATTTCTAAGTTTTGAATCAATACATATAGAAAATATTTCATTCGATATTGTAGACGAGCTCCATAACATTAGATCGTGAGGGTTTACAAATATCGTTTGAAAATATCGGTAGAACAAAAACGCTTAGGCCTGAACATATTAGATAGACATTCAAAATATCTGCTCAGAAGCTGATTGGTCAATCATTCAACCAGGAGGATTGTCAACACAATCGTTATTATAGATTCACACAAAGTTCATCTTAAATTTCCTATATGTGGCCCAGACATCTCCGTCCTTACGGGGTTTTCATAAAAGCGAAATGCAATTTTCAATTGACCAAAGCCGTAAATAGAAGCAATTTGATGAGAACATAAGCGAACATCAATAGCTACTTACGCATGATTATAGTGCTAAATGGTTTCAGTTATTAAATTTGTTTAGATGACAGTCGTCCTAAGGAAAATGAAGTCAGTTAATTTCTCATATTTCATTGAGTCTGGATTACATGCCAATTCATTACATATACTCATAGAAGATTGAATACCTGTTCCGTTCTAAATTAAGACGCTAAGGGCAAATCACACTATCTTGTGAATGACGATAACTTGATTAAGAATTGACCGATTAAAGCTACCAGTGGTGATTCCTGCCACCAGCCTTTCACGGTTACGTCCCACTGTCTTCATAAATTGTTTTGGTCTTGTTTTTTTTTTATTTGTTTAAATTTATCTATGATTTATGTGTGAATGTTAATTCTTATCGTTTACACAAACATACGCTGCTGAATTGGCAGTGTTGAGGAGGAGGCCGTGTCTTTGTTCGTGTCTATTCCTATGTTTGGTACTTTTTCTCAGTCCTATGTAGACACTTCTGATTTTGTCTTTTAGGAATCGTCTTACAACTGTAGAACGACCCGTTTATTTTTCAAATTAACATATACAATATAAAAAGCAGTATAAAAGAAAATATACATGTATATAATGTGTGACAAAATATGACTGAACATTTGTTACATTACAGGTATTTCAAAAAGGTTTTCAAAATATGTAGTCTTTTTTCTAAATAGTATATGAGAACAATAATTTCATTGTATATGAAATTACTAATGTTTAAATATTTCCTTCGTCTATTGCTAATAACAATTCTGATTTTTGTACAGTGTCAAAAGGATTCATTTCTATGAAGTTAATAGAATTTTGGTAAGCGGTTTATGCGCATTTTGATAAACTTTTAGTTATATTTACATATTTTGTATATTTGAAAAAGTGACCACGTACGCTCTCTGGTATCAACGTTCTGTTACGCTGCGCGTGTAACGTGAAGTTTCTTTGGGGAATATCTTTTTTAGCTCAAATTCAGTTTTTCGAGTATTTATTATTTGTTTAGCTTAAGTCCGCTTAATTGAGGGAATTAGCAAAATCCAGATTCTGTTTCTTCTTTTATTCAGTTTTCAACAGCAATATAAGGATGTCCACATAATAACAATAATTTCTATAAACACAATTGAATTAATTAAAACTTTTTAATTATCTAGTCGGATATCTCGACATGAAACAACAGAAGTGTATGTCCTTCTTATTTCGTAGTTAAAATTCTTCTGTCCACTGTTATCATTGACTTTTTATGATGTTCATGACAACAATAAAATCAACCAATAATATTGCAGGAAACCTACATGTCCCCTAGCAACAAACTCTCGCATACCGCGATACCTAGTGAGATTTCACGTGATTTCACGTGGCCAGGGACCTTTGTCTGCGTGTCAAAAGATTATTATCTTACTAAACAGATATAAAGATTATGTAATAAAATGCAATAAGTCCATTAACAGACATTTAAAAGCAATTACTTTGGCACTGCAAGATTTTATCAATCTAGTAAGAAATAAAACATTTCTATAATGACAGCATGTTTTTTTTTTTTGTTTTTTTTTTTTTTTTGTTCTTTTAAGATTATTCATAAAATTCGAGTTTTTACATATACAACTATTTTTAAACATTTTAAAACAAATAATTTAACCGTTGTTTAACACTTATGTCACTGCATGACAGTTCTTTGACGACTCGAAATAATTTAAACACTCTTTTTAAAGGGTAACAACAAAAACATTTGTTAGAACGTATTTTGTAAACCGTTCAAGCGTTTTAGGAAGCGATCCGACAGTCATGTTCTTATGATGAAACGAAATGTTTTGAAACTGTAAAAATATTGAACATACATATAGATAAAAATGACCATACCACCTAGCGGCATTGTTTTGTTTGAAAAGTGTTCTATAACTTGCCTAAAAATACAGTTATCTTTCCTATACGTTCAATATAGTCATTGTACAATATTGTATTTTTGAATGCATTTTTAAACCAAAAAATACCTGTACTAAATAAAACTACTCAAAAGGAAAAACAATCAGCGATAATAAAAGATAATAGGTAAGGGTAGGTTTAACATTGGTTTGACCAACTCTGTTTTCCACCATCTTGAACCAAATAACATGAGTATGAAGATTAATCTCTAAAAGATCGCAAACAGGGAAAACCGGCTCTATCAAAAACGTAAGTTATACTCATTCTGACTTTCTCATTCTGTCGAATGGTACATGTACCTACTATTTTCATTTAATAAATTATGCCATTTGTTGCAGGTTTTTCACTCAATGCTTCATCAATATTCATCATCAAACCATTCTACCAAGGGCAAATAGGTCTGGTCTTGTACTTATTTAGCTCTTCTTGTCGCCATTTGCAAACAAGTAGAATGTTTTGAGCAAATAAGCAGAAGTTCAAATGAAATGCTTCAAAGATTACGTTTGATATGCTGGGGATTTATGTAGACGCGTCGCCTCTTCAGCAATAGATTTTCACTCAAATATTGTTTGATTTCCATTAAAATTGAGTTAATTGGAATTCAAACTGATTCAGTTTACTTATTTATCTCTTGAAAAGTGTTCTCAGCATTGTCGAAAAATAGCTTTCTACGCTTAAATTGTCTTAATAAAATTTAATGTGATATATCAGTATCTCTGTACATGACCCTGTTACAATCATTGGTTGTTATATATAATGCTGACCATTAACTTTTAAGGGAAATATTTGTGTAGTGTTTGAGGAAAGTATTACAATCGCATTGTTACAAAATTTATATTGGATCGTTTGACGTTGTGGTTGTGACAATTAATTCGTCAGATAAAACTCGTGTTAAATTAAGCATGAAACATTTTAACTTTCAAATAATAGGAAAAAGAAATATTCAAATTAAAACAAAAAAAAATAAAACAAATTCTTTTGTCGGGTATTATAGTATCTTTAACTGGCGTTAGCTTGAATGAAGTATAAATATATTTTATTTTATTTATTTTTGTTGGGTTTAACGTCTCACCGACACAGTTATAGGTCATATGGCGACTTTCCAGGTTTGATAGTGGAGGAGGACCCCAGGTGCCCCTTCGAGCATTATTTCATCACGAGCGGGCACCTTAGTAGAACCACCGATCTTCCGTAAGCCAGCTGGATGGCTTCCTCACATGAAGAATTCAATGTCCCGAGTGAGGCTCGAACCTACATCGATGAGGGGCAAGCGATGTGAAGTCAGCAACCTTATTATAAAAATAAGCTATGTCATGTATGTAAAGTGTCATTTTATGCTGTTCATTTATACATGTGACTGCAACCAAGCAATAACATTCCACAACCGGGAGGTATATTGTTTGCTATCTGCTGCCACCGGAAACATTATTATATTGAAAACTAAGTTAATACAAGATCTAAAGTTTTGCGACTGATGCGATGGATGGACAGATAGACCAACGAACGACCAAAAAGAAGAACTAAATCAATTCTTGGGCATATTTAACACATTTCCTTTAATGCATGCCCCAGGTTTCACGGAAAAAGAACTGTTGTCCATATTATCGCAGAATATTTTTTGTCCGATTTTTTGACTATTTGTTAACATTGCAACCATACTTGCTACGCTGATGAATAGACGATAAGCACAAGATGCAAATTTTAAACGTCCCAAGTCGCCAGGAGACTGAGCTTGATTAGTGTGGGAACGGACATCAATATCCACTTATGCATGGTTAGCAGGCTAAATGGTTCCTAATATTAAATTATTTTCGTAAAAGCTGTCGTCAGAGACAGAGAACGCAGATACTGGCGGAATTTGACTTTTCATATTTCTCCGAGCTTGGGAATTTCTGCTAATTCACCAGAAAAATCAAACGAGTCACTAAGAGATAAAATCACAAAATTACGCGCATTTTGACTCGGAATTTCCATTTATAACAAAGGTCCTTGTATTCAACAAGGAGAAGCAAAATAACAATAAAATCTGTAAAAAGGTCCTTTGGAAGCAAAGAATGCAACAAAGAAGAATAATAGCAGACTCGGTTTGATTGAATCTGTTTATGAGGGGTAATGAAAGGTGCAACACCTCTCACGCCCCCTAGCACTGACTTAAGCTGCAATAAGGAAATTGTGTCAGTCGTTAATGATTTTGTATACTTAAGTATGACTTTTGCTAGAAATGATAACTTTGATAAGGTGAACAGTGTATTGATAGAACGAGCTAGGAAAGCCATGTTTAGCGTTCTTCAAAAAGCCAGAAAGTTGACCATGAGATATGCAGCTTCAGTTATTTGACAGTACGGTTGCTCCAACAGTTTTATATGGTTCTTAAGTTTATGGATTTGAATATATATAATATGGCTGAGTCACTGAGTTTATTCAGTTTTATAAACAATTTTAAGAAAAACACACCGACCTGTATATTGCATAGCGAGTTGGGTAGATATCCCGCTGAAATTATAATCAAAACCAGAATGATTGGTTTTTGGAAAAGAATGATAAAATTAATGGTTAACATGATAAAATATCTGCTATTTTTTTATAAAGTACTGTGGCATTTACAGAATTCTTATATATTCCACTCAGATTGGTTATGTAAAATTGAAGAAACATTGAATCATTGTGGTTTTTTTTTAGTTAGTCAACTCATCATAGAATATTTGACAAGAAAGTGTACAGTAGAAATTCGAAATTCTGAAAATCAAACTACCAATCCCACCTCCCTCGAACACATATAAATAATTAATTTCTCCCAAATGCTGTTTCACTTGATAATTATTTCTGGATGATAGTGCCATGTGGACTCCATGTCTGAATTTATATAACAAATGCAAATGTGCATTCCACAGGTTCAGTTTGTTTCCAAGCCTATATTGATTAATTTACATAAAAATTGCCACAGTTGTAGATGCCAAGCTACCGCCAAACATTTTATCGACAGCCGAATATTCCCATCTGTATTTACAACAAGTGAATGTTTACTTTTCTTGCAAACTATAATTTATAAGTTATAGTATAGATAAAGTAAAATGAAAATACTTTCTATTTAGGACTATTTCTTATTCCATCGTATTTAAACAGAGCAGGAATCATGTTAATTCATGTTAATAACGTCATGCCGTTTAAATGATGCAACGTATTTTATTTTGAATCGTGAATCATATTATAAGAACAAGAAATATCTTTAAAAATGATAGTCGGCGAATTGTAATAAGGAAAGAAGTTTATGAATTTTTCATCTAACATTCATCTTTCATCTAACATTTTTCAAATTGCAAAACTAAACACCGCACTTTAATAATTTAAATGGTTCTCTTTTAATTTTTCGCAAAGGTTTCGTAGGGTTGCAATTTTGTTTCGTTTATCCTTAGACGAATAATTACAGCAGTACTTTGATGAAGATTCATGAAGCGGTTTATGAGAAGAGGTCATTAAACGTGTTTATATTTTAGCTAAATTGGTCCCTATCCCCATTTGTAACAAAATAGCAGGAGACCTTACGATATTGTTACACATCGAGTTTGATAAAAAATCCATTACATTTTAGTGGTTAATGCGAAGAAAGGCATATCTACTTTTGGCTATAGTGGTCACTAATAGGGCCCAAGTTCCTATATAAATAAATTTGGAAGAGGACCTTATAATGCTCCAGACCAAGTATGACAAAGATCCACCAAGCTGTTCATGAGACGCTGTATAAAGGCATTTCTAGTTTTAGCTCTAGTAGCCCCTAAAAGGGGTCAAATGTCCCAGCTGAACAAAGTTGGCTGCGGGCCTAATAAAGATGCTACAAATCAAGTTTGATTAGAATACATGAGAAAAAATCAAAGGATTTTTTTTTATTTATTATTTTTATTTATTCCTAAAATAGGCCAACTGATCCCGCTTTAACAAATGCATATTCGCTATTCATGAATCTTTGGACATTGACTTCACACCTATAAAAAAGTGAAGGTCAAGCAAAACATACAATTGTAATTATTTCAATATTTCTGTTTCATAATAAGCAAAGTTTGACCGTAGTCATATCACTGTATGCAGCGTACCTTCATTTCAGTGTAATGAGATTCAGTCATTATATAGCATATATATAATGAAACAGATTTCAACTGAGTTCAATATTTGCATAGTTTTTACCATACTAAAGAAAAATATTCAATTATAATAAATCAGTTAAATAATTTATAACAAATATATCAAAGCAAACAAGTACTCATTTTAATATGCAATCTGAATAAGTCACAAAAGCAAGAAACCTTTTCATATACAGACGACAATTGTAACAAGAAAACATCTTTTAAAAAGCACTTCTCTACATAAAAGACTCTTATCACACACTTATTCATGTGATACGCAGACCGTATTCAGCTTTAATTTGATATTTGTTGGTATTTGAACAGGTTTTTATCATATTTATTAAACTTACTTATCATTTTGAGATATATCAATATTCTTGCTAAGTATACTGAGCCAAAGTTAGCTTTAAAACTGTGAACAGCGTCGTTTAGGATAAACGCTTTGTCTACATTTCACTCAGCGTAGCACAATCAACAGAGTGGAAGAAATTGACACTCTCGTCCAATCAGGCAGAGTGTTGCATAAATCTTCCATTTTGATAAATTATCTATAATGCGTTATCAAGTAGTTTGATTTGCAAACTGAAGTCACGTGGCATAGGTAACGAAAACGAATTTAGACGGCGTCGCCGAAAAACATTAGCAATTATAAAGGTATTTATATTTCACGAACTTTACATAAACAGTAACGCACGAATCGCTAGTTGTCATTGACAACAAGACAGTGCCGGTATGCTAACGAGTTCGGTCTACATGAATAGACGTATAGAGAAGATTGATCAGTATCGGATGAAACTTGATGAAAAATGTGTGACGGCTATTTATTTTGATACATTTTCATCACAGATTGGACGTTTGATTTCCGGGACTAGATTAGATTCAGTAGTCACCGGAGTCACGCTAATGAAGATTAATAGTTTCATAGGGTGCATTATAAGCTAAATTGCATCCGATGACATAAGGTCAGATTAATCTAGGCGAATGATCAATTGATATTATTGACTTATCTCAGTTTATACTTGTATCCAATTGATCAACCATTTAAAGAAATGTTTAAATAAATGAGCAGAAAGTGTTGTTACTCATTCAAAACGCAACGTGTTATAAGTGCTGTTCTGTTACAATGTAGTTACTTATATGCAATGTAATGTAGACTTTCGCCTAACAACTGTACAACGAGGGGCAGTCATAAAGTTTAAAGACTCATGTTGTGAGGAAAAAGATACATGTTAGATTTTAAGATAATTTAACACAATAAGTCTAATAATAAATTATATGATTAAAATTTTCTTTGTATTGTATATATATAAATATACTCGTATATTCAAGTTTATAGAATTACCTTCATAATGCAATAATGCTTTAACGGATATACTGTCAGTCTTACGGCATCACGTTTGACAACATGCAAAAAAGTTATAGTTCAATGTCTGAAGGGGTGTCTATTTGAACGAAAGAAAGGTCGAGATAAATTTATTTTAGAAATGATTACAGGACATCTTAGGTGCAAGAAAATCGAACATGATGGTGTCGCATCATAGTTTGGTCTGAAAAAATCCAAGATGACTTCCAAAAGGCCACCAACAATTTTAAACTATCCTTCTTTATTCCATTAGGTTATTGTCAGTTGTACTTAAGAGCTAAGTAATTTAGCAAATTTTGAAAATTCTTCTGCTTTCTTAAATTATTAAAAAATTTATAGCAGACAAAGTTAACTTATTTAATAAGAAAAATGTTGCCTTTCCCTTTAAGAACAGTTTAACTATGTCATCAGACACCATTGCGCAGAAAATTAATTTTAACAGCATATTTCTATGTGAATCTTAGTCTCGGAAACCTGATAAAATCTTCTGCTACTTGATGAGAGTTATTCAGCGATAAGAAGCACACCATTCCATAAGCTTGTACATAGAACGGAGAGACTTATATTTTGTCGTAAACTTACAGAAGTTGTTCCCAATTCTATGTGATAAATGTTTTGATGTTGTACTAAGAGTGAAAATAAAAGCGAAAAGTTTAATTTTCAATCATAGCCCACTTACAAAAATTAGAACACTAAGTTATATTGATTCATTAGCCGTGTTAAATATATATCTTGTCGCATTCACCTATATGATTTATAATATTTATGAAGGTAGTAATCTTGTGTTCTTAAAACTCAGAAAACCCGAGTTGAGCAATGTCTTATAGAAGATTCAAATTACTATATTAGTACAGATATATCTGCAATTAAGTTATTGGTTGTATGTAGATGATAATGCACTCATCTTTCAACATCAACTTCGACCAAGGTTCCAACATACAAATTGTTTTTACAATGGAAACAAAAAAAAAGTCCAGAAAATAATGATATCTGTCATCAACAAATATTCGGATCAATGAGCGATATATGGACAATTCATGTCATGATGAATCATGTTACTAGTATACGAATATTTCATGTCACATAACAATTATATTAATACTAACTCATTTCATGATCTCGTTGACTCTGTACCGTCTACATGCTTTCGATGGACCCGGTATATTTAGAATCTTAGTTAGGCATTATTTTAGAACCCTCATCCCATGATATTCAATTGAGAAATATTCCCGTGTTAAAACATGGGACTACACTTAGTCTAGTATATAAAATCGTAAACGCTCTAGCGAATTATTTTTTCGCTTAACGTTGATAATGTTGCAAAGTGCATACCCCAGCGATAGACAGTGTAAAAGAATTTGCGTCAGACTGAAAACAAACAATCAAAATGTCTGAGTTAGTCATTAAAGCAATTGACCGGTTATGTTCTATCATATGCTCAGACAAGCATAACAACTTCTTGGATTCGTCATAATAAATCAAACCTTTTATTTGTAAAGCTGCTGTTATAATATAGGACTTCTGGGATAGCTCATTAATACGCCAGAATTGCAAGTGATAAATTGTCCTAAATGAGAGCACAAAATGTAAAAAGCTTGTAATACACTAGGTTGTCTTTGCTAATAATTTCCAATAGCGTTTGGAAAGAATAACGTGTGTTTTTCTTTTTAAATTTCATACAAGTGTATACTGAATTAACACCATTGATGTTTCCTATTTTATTATGGCTTTTTAAAACATAAGCAAAGTATTCTACAGAGTGTAAGAAATTGTGACTGTTTTCTTAATTTTTAATGATATTAAATCTCATTTCACACAACTACATGTTGGAAATAATAGCTGCAGGGTAGCAATTTGGTTCGTCATAGCTTTACTGCTAAATACACAATCGAGTCTCTAACAAAACAAAATAGTTATTTCCACATTTACATTCAACAAAAATCTTATTGTACCATGTTATGATGAAACATGTCAATTATATAAAAGCAAGATAGGAGTTATTATAAATAAAGTTTTACGTTCTACTGAAAGTATAAAGTTGTATTTTAATTTTGTTTAACAGGTTATATTTGAATTTTTTGTATGAAATGTCGCGGACAGGCCGACCAAATAAATTCAAGCAATTTCAAAAGCGTTTAAAATACTTGTTGAGACATTGTTTTGTTACTTTACATAGGTATATTACACAAATCATTCGTCCATAAGTAAATACAAGCGGTTACTTTCACAAAACAAATGCAAAATTAAAGTTTTGTGTGACTCGCCATTGTGAGTTGAGTAGTCAGGTTTAAAACTTTGGCTATAATGGACATTATGATGTTACACCATATTTTCTAACAAAAGCTTCGGACAGTTCAATACTCCCGTTATTGAATGTACTGTTGATTTATTTCAGTTTAGTCCTGCTTGCGTCATTTTTGTATACTAATCGATATAGATTTGTCCTCCCGTAGATTATTTTACAAATTAATTGACATAATTTTGATAAGTTTTACTTGTCCATTAAACATATTCTAAGTTGACGACAAACATCGACAATTTTTTCTGCAAATCATATTATTTCTGGTTTGCCCCGTCACAGGTATAAAAATGAAATTTACTTGAGCAAAAAACATGTGCCCCTTTTCTGCTCCATCATTTTATGGACTATTAAGCAAGTGTGTTTATGTTCTGATTTTTCTAAAAGGTCCATTACTAAGGGAAAGTGAGTTGGCAATTTTTTTCATAGCCAGTGCATAGACCTCTGCAAGACACTAAATAATGAAGATTGGCAGGTCAAAATTTACAGAAGGTCTTTGGAACTCAAAGAAATGTATGTGTATTATGTTGAAATTTAGATGAATCGACAGAATGACCCCCCAGGTCTTTTTAACTTTCTTCATACTTCATAGAAAAATAATTGTACATATACTGCGATTTATTTCGAATTTCTACATACCAACTTTCATTTTCCAATAAAATGAAATAGTTTCTGTGCTTTTTAAAAGAAATTGAAATGTTCACTTTCCTTAGTATTGGACCTTTAATTGGAATCTGGTAACTGAGAGTGTCAAGACTCTAGAATGATATAGATAAACAAAAAAAAAGACCAAAGCAAAAGATCTCATACAAGCAAGAACACAGTAGAAACATTCGAGATGTTATGGTATGTTCAGTCCTTACCCCAAATAGTATTTTTAGTTCTAGATTTAATTTTATATCAAAAATAGTTTAATGTCCTTCGGTCAATCCATGTTTTATTTGTTTCAACAGCAGAGAAGTTTAAGTTTCAGAGTCAAATAAAAAGGAGATTATATTTGTTAATGATACACAGTTCAGCTTTGCCAATATTGCGATTTTGGTTTGCATCAGAAGGTGTCGACACGGAAAGGAAAATTTCTTTGTACTTTACATTTTTTTTTATGTTTCCCACCACTTAGATTAAGTTTACAGGCTTATTGCTTGACATTTACAACCGCTTGCTGTTGTTGTTCTGCATGACTTATTAATAAGGTAGAGATAGTATCTAAATTTTTCAAAACTTAAGTATGAAGTAAAAAAGCTTTGAAATGATTGCAAATGTCCAATTATTTCTCAAAAATAGATATATTTACAAGTTAAAGCATACCAAAAGTTCCTTCTAGGGCACATCTATATAAATATAAAATGACCATCTTGTAAAATTTTGGTTGCAATGTCTGTTTTATACTGCCAAAAAATATCAGGTAAGTATTTACGCTAGTTATTTAACATAAATTGTTAAATCCAACAACAAATTAAATCTGTTATTGGCAAACTGCCTCTTAATGGTGCATTCTTCATAATTCCAAAAAAAATCAGTAAGAACCCGATTCTTATTTCATAATTTTTAACTGACAGGTTTAATTGGGAAGGTCATGGTAAGACCACAATCAGATGATAAAGGCAATTTATTTATCAGAGTAGCTAATTTATTGTGGCGTACTTTACAGGAATGAAGTGACATACTGATATTATTAAGTGTGAAAATATTTAATAAAACATTTAATTCTTCGATCAACATAATCCTTTGAAACAAACTGAAAACGGTCCATCATTTTGCTAGACTTTTCCAAATAAATGATGTAATTCACTCTCAGCATACCTCTAAAGACACAAATTTGTTTGACAACAGCAACTTCATGGTTAATTAGGAAGGTCAGATTTCTTCACACAAACACATGTGCCAATAAGTAGGTAAGATTGAGAAAGAATAGTTTAACTTAGAGGTTATTTCTAAGGTCACGGAGTTTCATTGGCCAGCTTGTAATTACAACAGCTTTCGGCATCAGTAGCTCAGTCAAGTGTGTCTTATTGAATTAAGATATTCCTTCTCAAGAGAAGGAATAATAATATTTTAACCAAAACGCATAGTTATGAGCATTTAATATTTTCATATAACATAAAATTTAGTGATCAAGGAAATGTAACTCTGTATGGTGAAACGGCATGAAAATATTTCAGCTCTGGCCAGGACTCGACCCCAGGACCTCTCACACTTAAAGCAGACACTCTACCGCTTCACTATTACAGCGGTCTATAACTTAGAAGTGTAAATGCACCCTTATTCTCTACCCGACTGAAATGGAACAATTTTATGACAATGACATGTTCGGAGTATTCCGGGTTATCGGTGTATAAATTTTGATAGCTGAAGGCAATTTTCGTGTTAAGAAAAATGTCTATATTTTTCCTACAGTACCAACAAAATTTATCTGACCTGTTAAGAGTATGAACTTACTAACTGGCAGTACCAGTAAAAAATATGACTTACATCGAATCTTTTATATTTTTTCTTTTAGCAGCAGGCGAACGGCACAGACAGCGTGCTTTGTCCAAATTTCTGCAATGAATTTACAAAGTTCGAGAGGATTTCAATCAATGTGAAATTAAAGTTACAAACCAGTTACCTCTCTACATCACAACTTCGCTGTCAATTATTATTATGACCGCGATCTACTATAATTCATTCATTCCATAAAGTCTATTGTTTACATATTTACTTGTTACTGGTGCAGTTTTAACTCACATTATATTTACAACAATAAACGTTCGCAAAGAGCTCTTGTACGGTCCCTAAATTACGTCAATATCGTGTTCATGATAAAACCTGAATTTAATGATAATATTTAAAGAATTAAGACATGTTTTCTCTCGTGTATGGACATTCGTTGTATTTACAATAAAACAGATAACAAGCAAGTATGCACTTAACTAAACAAACACAAGCCCCATTTACGTTTTTATTAATTTGTTCATTGACATTTTACTTTTAGAACTATTGATTTCAGTTATATGAGTGAAGTGTTGTTGTCTTCGGTAGTTTTTTGACACAAGAGGTGGCATTTTAACGTTTAAGAGACTCTTTAGCCAACCAATGTTTAGTTGTTCAGTTTAGGAACAATGTAGTTTCTTATTTTGGCAGGTTGGTTACATGTGTCATAGCTTAATTAATTATGAAAGTATTAAGGCTTATCAGCTATAGATGTGTGTGTTTTGTTAATATAATGTACAAATGATCACTGTATGGTAATTGTATATTTTGACGACAAGGACAGAATATGACTGTTCTCTTAAATCAATATAACCCATTGATCGCGTACCTGAGAAATGTTGATTTCTGTTATGTAAACAGTGTTTTATTTAACCTCTTAACTAAATGTAGGCAATATGTCTGTCATAACTAATGCCTGTGTCAAGTACTGAATGTTTGAGCCATATTTACGTTGGATCATATTTCATGTGTTTGCAGATGCGTCATAACAGTTTTGAGTGCTAAGCAAAAAGGCCTTATCAAGTGAATTCAATTAGACATTTGAAGCTTAAAAATTCTTTGATTAATACTATCTTTGTTGCATGTTCAAATACAAAAAAAAATGTTGTTTTTCTTGAGAATTCGGAATAAATTGAACGAAACAAAAAACTCACACATTTCAGTTATCACAAGATATAAAATTGAAAACATCATATACACGTTGACGTTTCATTACAAATTTCTATTGAAATTAAATGTTAATTCAATGTGCAACTTGAAAAATCAGTAAAGCCTGTCAAAATGCTTACACAAATTACTTTATAAAACTGAGCTGACGTTGCATTATAATTGTTCAGTTAGTCGGTTGAATAATCAGATTGTTACGTTTTAATACTTTCGATGTATTTTGATTAAACATTTGCAATGTGTACGATCTGTGTAATTAAAGCATTGTTAAAACTTAATTTAATGTTAATATCTATTTATCGCGATTATGTTTTCTAGCTAAGCATGTTTTCAACACTGTGCGAGTTGTCTTTCTACAACCCAACTTTTATCTGCTTGTGGCAGAAAATGATCAATTTAAGCTGTATATCATTGGTTTTGTAAGAAATGAACGCGCAATATTTCGCATCCATCATTTTGTGGCAGTTAAAAAGGAGCAAATTATTTTAATAAATTGAATCATTAAATCCGCCTTTTTTAGCTCTTTTTCAAATGTTAATGCAGAACGTCAACATATCTGTGTTAGACAAACTACGAGTTGTCTATGTAGACCCTTTAACATAAGTTTTGTATTACAGGCGGGTTTGTTACACACTCATTTGAAAAGTAATATGTTTTATCATCGTAGAAAGTTTAACCGAAATTTTTAACTGAAAAATGAAGATTTTGTTTGGCTATGATGAATGTATCCTTAGGATAGCGCTTTGTGATCTTTTCTATATATCGTGCGTGTCTGCAATATTATATTGTCTTCGCCCCAGCGATACCTTTTTAAAACTTGCCTGACTCATAATATTATTAGATAGTGTCCTATAAAGTAAAGTCTATTGCACGCTCCGATAGTCTAAATCAATTTTGGCAATCACATGAACTGTATTTTGAATATAGGTGCTACAATTATCTACTCATCAGCTCATATTTATCGCGAAGCGAAATTTACGAAGGGCGGGCATTTCGCCCTTTCTAAAAAGAAAACGTTTAATTTTTTTAAAGACTTTTCATTCTTCTTCAAAATGTTCCCTACCTTAATCTATACATATTTGCCGTCTTCTTGTGAGCTATTGTTTTCCCATTGCAAAACATGAAATAGACCTAATGCTGAGGTTCCGATTTACAGCTGAAATCAAAGCCGATCGGGTCTCATATTTGTTTCCAGCGAGGCTTTTCTCAGTTCTGGAAACAAATAATAAAAGTTTCAAGTAGGAAGATCTGGGCTGTACGGAGGGTTGACAACAATTGCCGCTAGGAGGAGTTGATAAGTTTTTCTGTAGATGAGGGGTATGAAGTTTCTCTTTCAAAATTACTTTTGAATAGGCTTGTCCCTTACACTTGGCCTGCCCTCCATAAACTGTGATATCCAATGAAAAATAAATGGTTGAACGGGATATGCAGGCTTTAGAAAAACTTAACTGCAACCTTTAAAAAATGTAGCAAGTTTTTTCACCCGCTAAAAACATGAATTTCATTGCAAATCTTTGTCCCTCAAGCTCAGATTCCATGGTAGCCCTAACACCTTCCTTGTTTAAATGCTCAAAACTTTATGTATGCCTCTCTTCACTGAATATAAGCTCACCAATTTATATGTGATAAAATGCAGTTTTCTCTCATGTATACTATGTGTAGGTAGCTGCACGTGGAAAGACAGGAACATGAAAAGTCCGGATAGATTCCGACCGCCGCTCGTCCTCACCAAAATTGATTCTTACAGATTTCCATGGTACCATCATATCTTTAAATAATAGGAAAGATTAGTGTATATTTGGAATTCTTCTGTAACACCAAGAATAACTGTACTACTTCTGTATGCAAATCCCGTTCATATACTAACTCTCTTTGAAAAACATGAAAACAAACAGGCGGAAAACAAAGTGATATCTACAACAGGAATATGGAGGAGGCCATTACAGCTTATTGTCTGTACTTCTACTTGTTGTTTTAGCAATTCGAAAAGATGTCTTTGGTAATTGTTCCCCGGGCAATTGGATTCACAAATATTATTAATTTCTACAAAGTAGGTTTTCAAAACATAATTGAGAACAGCGTATAACAATCAAGGGACTTTCATGGAACATGTTTCTTATTGTAATACGATGTTGGCACAGTTTATCAAATGTCTCCTGCCGCTAGGATTGGTACAAAAATATGCTGCGATGCACGATAGAGAATATGTTAGAAAGTTTTTAATCTACAGTTTTCAATCCCGAACATTTCTCAAATAAAAAGTAACAAACTGATGATATCTCGCATAACTCATTCATATTAAGAGAATTGTGAAGTTCATCAGATCAGTCGTTGACTAGTTCAATATTCCTGCAGACATACACAAAAGTCCGTTTTGTAACAACTTTCAAAACTCTATGTTAAAATCAGTCATACTATAGGTTTACTTATGACTGTGAGAAGTTTCATTAAAATATACAGTGTAGAAACAAATTTAATCGCGTAACGTTATCAATATTGTGCCTGTTACAATGTATGAAAACTTATTTGAGGTCCTTTTTTTTTCAAAACAGTCTAGCAAAACAGTCAAGCACACTACCCTATCTTTTTTTATTTGCCGAATTGTCTTAGCATATGCTGAAGGTTAAAACAAAAATGAGGGTTTAATCAAACTCTACATTGTAGAAACAAGTTTGATTCAAATGTGCATAACTACCTTAATGCACGTATTCACTATTATAATATTGCATCATATTTATAACAAAAGCTTGAGACTGGTTCAATATTTGCGTTATTGAATTCGTTGTGTTGATTAAGTTCATTTTAAGTCTTGCTTGCGTCATTTTTGTATACTAATCAATACGTATTTGTCCTTCCGTTGATAATTTTACCAATTAACATACATATTTTTGATAGGCAGACAATTAATATTTTATTTGTCCATTAAAAAATGCTGTAGTTGAAGAAAAGCATCGACAAATGTACTCTGCAAATCATATTATTTCTGATTTGCCTCGTCGCAGGTATGAAAATTAAATTTACTTGAGCAAAAGGTATGTGTCTCTTTTCTGCTACATCATTTTACGGACTATTTAGCAAGTATGTTTATTTGCCGATTAGATTAATTACTCTCAGATAAAAGATATTTTCTAGACTTTATATGTAAATAAACCAAAAGATCTAAGCTAAACGTCTTACACAAGCAGGAATACTATAGACTCATCCTACATTTTCTCGATATGCTATGATATGTTCAGTCCTTACCCTGAATGGTATATTCTAGTTTTGTTTGTAGCTTTATTATAATTCCTTCTCTCGAGAAGGAATATTATAGTTCAATAAGTCACACTTGACTGAGCTACTGATACCGAAAGCTGTTGTCATTACAAGCTGGCCAATAAAACTCCGTGACCTTAGAAATAACCTCTGAAATTAGACTATTCTTTTCTAATTGAGGCGACTCTGACTGAACGCGTTCCGTGGAATACATATTACTAAACCCGAATATGTTATTTCCTCCATTCTTGAAGAACATAACATACATTCAGTCGACCAGACAGACATATATCAGCAAATTTAAATGTAAACAACTAAATATTATCGTTACCTTGAAATGCACAGTACATATATGAAAACAAACCCCATTGCGACCCTCTAATTATGCGCAACAAATTCACGCATCAAATCGTAATGGATTGACCGGGTCAATGTCTTATTGCCGTATTTACTCTACTGAAAGTGGTAACAGATTTAATTTGTTGTTGGATTTAACAATTTATGTTAAATAACAGCGTAAATACTTACTTGAAATTTTTTGGCAGTATAAAACATTGCAACCAAAACTTTACAAGATGATCATTTTATATTTATATAGATATGCCCTAGAAGGAACTTTTGCTATGCTTTAACTTGTATAAAAGATAGTTTAATGTACTCCGGTCAATCCATGTTGTATTATTTGTTTCAACAGCAAGGAAGTTTGAATTCCAGAGATCCAGGTAAAAAAGGCGTTTAGGTATATTATCTAAATTATTTAGTTTTCTTTTCACTTTTGAGCACTGTTTTATGTTGGCTTCAGTTTATTGGTCAATAATAATTGTTCACCTTAGATTTTATTGGGTAGGTACCATATCTACTTAATATTTATCATCCTAAATTATGTGCAGTTACATTACGTACAAAAACACTGCTTGCAGACATGTTCATGCCACATGAATCTCGGTATATGACAGAACAAAAAACAAGGACTGACCGGCACATTTGTATTGTATGTATATTGATAATCAGCTTTGCCAATTTTGCCTGTTTGTTTGCAACGGGGAAGTATTTTAGCCAGTGTTTTAGCAACTGGCTATAGCTATAAATCAATTGCCAAGTTTCAACCTCTCGTTGTTTGAGTTTTTCTTCTATTTCTATGTGACCGCATTACACAAATATTCTGGACGTGTACAAAATAGTCCCATATTTATTTTTTATAATATTGGTTTTGTGTAAGTGTGTGAGCAACTGAGGACTACTGTTTTAAACAACAAGCAGCAACGGATTCTAGAACAATTATTAACTTTATATTAAAATTCGAAATATTCGGAATCACTCCGCTCGAGGGTTAGAGGTTAGGGTTAGGATTTAATATTTAGGGTTTAGGTTTAGGTTAGAGTTGATATTGGCCCCACCCTAGGGCAAACTTAGTTTTACATAGAGTTGTATAGGGGAAACCTTTAACAATCTTCTTGTCTTGAACCACAATTCACAGCTTAGATAGTTGGCATGTAGCATTGTATAGTGGGCCTTTATCAACATCAAATCATGACCGGTCTATGCACAATGAAATGTTGATTCTTCAGGTGTATCGGTAGAAATATCACTCAGTAAGCTCTAGCTATCAGTCCAAGTCCTTTCCTAGGGCTTTGGTTATATCTTAGTGTTTTAAATATTGCTTCCAATCTCTTACTTTAACTATTTATGGGTCCGAATATAATTATTTTATTGTGAGCTTTGTGGTCAGTGATTGTCCGGTGTCTGTCGTCGTCCGTCCGTCGTCCTTCAACACGTCCCAGCCTAAACCACCAGTCCAATTTTGATTAAACTTCAAAGGAATGTTCTTTGCACGATATTAATTAAAATTAGTCAAAGAAATGAATATCATACAGAACTCTGGTTGCCATGGCAACCGAAAGGAAAAACTTTAAAAATCTTCTTGTCCAGAACCGCAGTAGCTAGGGCTTTGATATTTGGTATGTGGCATCATCTAATGGTCCTCTACCAAGTTTGTTCAAATTATCCCCCTAGGGTCAAATATGGCTCCGCCCTGGTGTGTGTGTGTGTGGGGGGAGACGGGTTCACATGGTTTACATAGATTTATATAGGGGAAAATAGGGGAAAAATCTTCTTGTCCAAAACCACAGGGCCTAGGGCTTTGATATTTAGTAAGTAGCATCATCTAGTGGTCCTCTACCAAGATTGTTCAAATTATTTCCCTAGGTTCAAATATGGCCCCGCCCCGGGGGTCACATGTTTTATATAGGGAAAAAATTTGAAAATCTTCTTGTTCAAAACCACAGGGCCTAGGGCTTTGATATTTTGTATGTGACATCATCTAGTGGTCCTCTACTAAGATGGTTCAAATTATTCAAATAGAATCAAATATGGCCCCGCCCTGGGGGTCACATGGTTTACATAAACTTATATATGAAAAAAAACTTTAAAAATCTTCTTGTCAAAAACCACAAAGCCTAGGGCTTTGATATTTGTAATGTAGGTATACTTACATATTTGATTAAGAGTTTTACCGTTCCAAAGTGGTCTTAGTATTACTCGTTCTGAGTTTCAATTTTTACAGTATCTTATTAATAAGGATGCAATTAGGGTCTGTACAAAATAATGTGTCCAATAGATCAATTTTAGTCTGGGCTAATATATACTGAACATTGATTTGGCTGTGTTTGGTCTGCTCTGTGCTTCCGGGAAATCTACCCTTACCAGTTATTAAGTGTATAGATATTCCTTGTAACGGTCATGTTAATAACTTAACATACACAAGCCACGTTTGCATTATCATGATTAATGACTGTGTGTAGTGCCGAGAGTTTGTTCTGTTCAAGGTGCCATTTATTATCATTAGAGCCATATTTTCATTGGATCATAATTCATTTGTTTTTGCAAATGCGTCCTAACAATTCTGAGCGCTAAGCAAAATCGTTTAATCAATACTGTTCAATTAGGCATTTGAAATTTAAAAACTACTTTGATTAATTTTAGCTTTGTTTAAATTCAATAAAGGTTGTTAGGTTGTTTTTTCTTGAGAATTCGGAATAGAATGAGAGGAAAAAAGTTAGTTATCATGAAATGTCAAAGGTAAACATCATGTACACGCTGATGCATGATTACAAATCTCTATTCAATTTAAATGTTAATTCAATGTGCCAGGTAAAGAATTTTCAGTACAGCCTGTCAAAAATGCATGTACATATAACTTGAAAATACTGAGTTGATGTTGTATTCTCATTGTTCAGATATCGAATATCACATTGTCAAGTGTTTTAATTTATTTGATATATTTTGGTAAGCATTTGCAATGTGTACGAACTGTGATTAAATATTTGCGATGTGCATTGTTAAAATTTAATTAAATGTCAATGCGGACACTTAATTGCTATGCATGCTTTCAACAACGTACAGCTTGTTAGAGCAACCCGACATAATTTAAGTAAAAACACGTTTTTCTACAAAATTAAAGACAGTGTGTGTCAAAGCAAAAGATCAAATTAAGCTCTATGTCATCAGTTTTGTTAGAAGTGAACGCGCAATTTCTCTCATCCATCATTTTGTGGCAGTTAAAAGCGTACATTATTTGTAATAAACTGAATCATTAAAATCGCCTGGTTAGCTTTTCTTCTAACGTTAATACTGAAAGCCAACAAACGACTGGTTTTTTGTGTAGACCATTTTACATAAGTTTTGTCTTACAGGCGGTTGTTTGAGACACATTCTTGTAATG